>NW_024962267.1:7208761-7441370 GCF_019238085.1 Lagopus leucura
ATATATATATATATATATCTGCAATTTGGTTTCCATTCACTATAAGCCTGTTATATTCCGCTTTTAGTGAGAACATTACTACATGCCGAACTCTAAGCAGTGTCTACTGCATCAATACAAGAACAAATTAAGATAAGAGACTTCACAGAATCCAAACCCAAGAAGAGGCAGGCCACAGTTCTTTGACATGGTTTTCTAAGGGCATTTCAGACTGTTATAGCAAAGATGATCAAGGGCTCCTGTAAATGTGCATTGAACATCTCCTCAGTTCTGCTAAGTCCACCAATAACTTCTTACCAGGAAGAGGCTCCCAAGCTTTCTTTTGAGTTATGCTGCGAATCCAGAGGACAGGGCCCATACCTACTTATGCCTGCAACATTACATGAGCTTCTGGACTTGAGGCTACACAGAAAGGACAAAACACAGCTCTCGAGGGTACATTGCCCAGATGATCTGAAGGAATCCTGAATACTAGGAGAGAAACTAGCCACCTGCATTTTCCAGATACAAACATTGATGATCTGTAACAGAGTCATTCTAAAGGACCTTAATGCTTCCAATGTCTGAATGCTTGGACTGTAAACAGTAATTCAGGACCATTTGATCTTTTCTGCTGCTGACTTTCCCAATCCAGACAGATGGATCAGAGAATTGCAAAGCTAGATTACTTTCCTTTTTACTTTCCTTTTTTCAGTCAATCATCCAATTCCTTTCATGAACATGCTTATTTCAGGGTATGCACAAATTGTAGAGAAAGATCTAACAGAGAACCTGAAACTGTGCAATCATTTAACTTCTTACTAATAAAAAACATGAACAAGGAAGAACACTAGCTGATTTTCCTTAGCTAATTCAGACTAGTGTACTGCAGTAGAGGGAAAGAAAAATATTACGGTTTTTATGGACATTGAAGAAATCACAGTGATCTTGCTAATGGAAAATGGGATAGAAATTTAATCAAAGAAAGCCATATGGAATAGCTATATTCTCTAATGGAATAACAAATTATATTCCAAATTAATTCTTGTGCAATAGATATAGTTGGGAACAAATAAACCAGTGTCCTAAAACTCTGTCGGAGAGAGAACTCATTTGGGAACTACAGCTGTTGTGCTTTAGAGATTTGGATTAAAATCCATCATTATCTTTCAGTTAATACTCTTTCACTGACCAATCAGCAGTCATATGGTGTTTACCAACCCTGGTCACTTAACCCACTTGAATGGCATTTGTGCTATAATTTGTACTTCAATACAATCAGATTACTTCTAATCTAAATGATTCGTATCCTTTATGGGACAGATGAACACTAATCCCAAGGTTCCTAAAACACTGTAAGCCTAAACACTGCTAGTACAGCATTCAGTGTCTGCAGTTTTAATGGAAGTATTTCATTCAAACTGGGAAATATTTCATCACTCAGACCCTGCCTTTTAAATGCTTGTTCTAACATTGTTACGTAGACGAGATTCATCAGCAAAAAAAACACACTACTCAGATAAAACCAGCAGCTAGTAATCATATCAATGTGTATATACTACTTTTTAATCAAATTATTTCACAGGAAATAATATTTAAAGTAAACTAAGCAATGAGGAATATTTTAGATCTTTATGTTGAGCAAGGTATTACATGTGGTAATGGCCCACTGTCCCAAGCTCATGGTTGAAAACACCCTTCTCTCTGGAACAATTTTCCAAGGACTGAGCAGTTAAAATGTCCTCTATCATTCGTGTTCTTCAGTTAATCTTGGGTGACACTTGAAAGAAATTGCACTGCAACACAAGTCCAACATCCAATTACATTTGCCAGTAATACGCTTAGGCTCTGATCTCACACAGGTGGATCAGTGCCCATGTGACAAACTCCCTCAGAAAGGAGGGACCCACAGACACAAGAACATCTGCACGACTACAGGTACATCAGTGTCTGTACCTTGACAAACACCGGTGCTGGGAAGAAGAATCCCAAAGTTCAGTAATAACCAATGGGTGAGAGCAGGTACACAAACATCTAACTACATAGGAGTATTATCTGTGTAACCCTGTGTATTGTATTCACATACACAAAAAAGTGATATTTTTTTACCTAGAAAAACGGGTAACTAACATTCCAATTTCCTATAAGACATCCCCTTCAAAAAGATAACTGATTGTATGTCAAGTTAAGGAGAGAGAAATATACTTGAGAATTGGATAAATCATTCCTAAGGAAAAATTTAAAATAAGATTTTAATTTAGAAGATGTTAGCAGCATCATAGCTAATACCTTACGTAAATCTAAATATGTTTACTTACAATACATTAGCTCAAGTGCCTGTATTTCATATCAGCAAAGCCTCTTTTCTAGTTGCTGGACTAAACTAGAAAGAGAAAGTCCTTTTTTTTCCCCCCCCAGTGTCTCACACACACAGAGCAGCTCTCAGCTGTGACCTTAGCCTACCTTGCAGTGACAAATGAATGAACACCCACAAAGGGACCTATGAACCACCACCACTGCCAAAACTTTACAGTTAAGAAGCAAGCCTGATGCAATAACTTTCTAAAAAAACCCCAGTGATTTTAAAAGGAGTGATGCAGATCGTCTAGTTCAGCACGACAGATCATAAGAAGCATTGCACTGAAAAACTCTCTATGCTAACAGCAAGCACATGTAGGGTTACATTGTGAACAGCACGTACACTCCTTATCCTGGGCACAACACACCTCCAGAAAAGCCTAGTAGAAATTACAGCTTGTTGGAAATATTCCAGGAAAAGTAACAAACTTCAAAAGTGCTGGAAAAGGCTGTATTCATTTTTAGACTTATCACAACCATTAAATCTAGTAAAAATTCAGAATTAACCATTCTGAATTTACAGTATTGCACTTAAAAAAATCACATTCACAGTACAGAAGATGTTGAAAAGACAAATATTCAAAAATTAACATCATTAGAGAAACTTCACGCCTAAGAGTAACATAATGCACAATAACTGCTTTGCACACAAAATATACCGAAGTAGACAAAAAAAAAAAAAAAAAGCCATTTGGGAATGGGATCCAATAAATAAAAGCTTCTTCAAAACCCCTAAGCTAACAAAAATTGCTGGCTTGTAGAGGGTTTTCCTCCTTATCACTGGAATACTAATTCTCTCACACTAGGAAAATGTTAGAGCTACACTGAGAATATATGGGATATCTGCATTAAAGTAAGTTTGAACATGAAAGATCACGTGTATTTCTGTTCTTAGCTGCTATGTTTGTGCTTTATGGAAGAGCCACATTCCCTCCTCTCTCCAGTGAATCGGATATGTGACAAGGAAGCAAACAACCATAAGTCACAGGAGCATGGGCTTTTCTGTCCTTATAATAAATGAGAAGATGCTTACAGCTGCCTTCTTCTCCTCCCATCACAATAGTCACCCAGCTAGAGAAAGCATTAAACAATTGAAGGTGTGAACCCAGTCTAGATTTCCACCCCATTAAGTCATACACCATTTTTACCTAGGAGTCGGAGAGCTATAATCATATGAGACAGAATGAGAACTAATTAACAGATCACCTAAGCAAATAATTTTGCATTGCTGCACATTAGAGAGCTTTAAAATCAGCCATATTTTCTGTAAAATATTCTCAAATATTGAAAGACACTTCAAGCTGATAGGGTTCCCTCCCCTAAGAGATGGCCATTACCATGTGAAAAATACTTAATTTCTTAGCATAGAAACCCCATGAAACTCTGAGTAAGGCTTTTGTTTCTTTTTTAATAACACTTAACTCTGTCTTGCACACCAGTTGAGGTGCAGCTTTGTTTACAGCCTTTGAGCGTAGTCAATTTTTTTTTCCTATAAGACCAAGCTCCTATGCTTTTTAAAAAATACACAATCCAAGAAATCTAAACATACACTAATGCAAAGCATTAATCAAACACACCTAAATCTAGCAGTTAACTTTACCTTCAGAGTGTTCACAGGATTCCTTTGCCAACAAGCTATGGTTTCCTCAGAAAAACAAATTCCTTGCACCAGATCTCTCATTCAGTGCAATTACATGGTACAACATTTTCTTTGAAGGTTAGAGGGAAATCTGTTACAGACATATTAACTGAAATAAAAGGAGATTACAGCCCTTTTAAGCACACGTAATATTACTGTAGTACCTAGAGCCTCTGTTAGGGAGTAAGAAACCTATTATCCCATGATCACATAAAAATAGAGCATGAGGATGATCCTCTAAATCAAAAAGCATTTTCTCCAAGGGATTTTTATATGTAGGTATGGATATGCATTTTACTTTTATTCCTTCTCCATTTTCTTTTTAATGATGTAATGATTGAAGCTACAAAAGAAACTCATTTAGGAGTTTTTTAAATAATTACATTCATCAATCACACTAACGCCTTCCTGCAAGACATATTCAAGGGCTTCTATAGCAGACTTACAACTTATTTTCAAGAATTTGGTTTCCCACCAGCACCTTAAAACAAGAAAGATCAAATGTTCTTCCATCCTGAAGCATACACAGATTTCACAACTAAACCTTAAAAATAAAGTGCTTTTTAAAAATTATTATTATTCTGCTGAATTTAATAAAAGGGTATGGAAAGTGTTCTTAAAATAGTTTTAATTCAGGATTGAGTGAATGGAAGAAGGGCTCAAAGACATTTTTATTAAAGATACAGCAAGCATTCATCAAAGGATTCATATTTTAGTCAGATATTCCAGTGAGCCTGTGCTTACTCTAACTTTTAGAGATGGGCTGCAATGAGGGAGAGGGATATGGTCAAATGCTAAGGGCAAGGCACTGCAGGGGCAGGAAATTAGAAAAGTCAAGAAGTGCCACTACCTGAAGGAAAGGGCAGAGCCCAAGGCATCAGGTTGCCTGATGGGAGGACAGGAGACATGCCAGGGTCAGGAGCAGTAGCAACAAGTGACAGAAGCTTTGCAGCCTATGAAGCCCAACTTGCTTTGCAGGCTCCTTTGATTCCACTCAAGTGCAAGCTGAAACCGTCAGTTTAAACAGCACAAGATAATGCTCTGGTTCAATGCCAGCAACTTTATAGAAATTTAAAAGTATATTTGTTTGTTACAGTACGTCACCAACATGAAAATAATTTGAGGATTCTTACAATCTGCCAAGAAGGAGGAGGAAGAATGACAAGAGCAACACAAAAATCAGTGACAGCCGTGGATTTGGCACTTAGAATAGTTGAACATATATTATCAAAAGCATTCAAAAACTTGGATGCAGCATCACACAGAACATGCTCTCCACCTCTACAAAAACAGTAATTCCATACAAAACCACGTTATTGTCATAAATGTATTTATACAGCATGAAAGCAAGTTTGCCATGACCCCCAACACTCAGCATGAAACAAGCTGTTGACTCCAAATTCCCCTTTACAGATCCTACAGTTATCATGACCACATGGTTAAATAAGCCTCTGAGCGGGAAGAGACTGTGGAGCTGCACGCAGAGATTACAAACCCCACGCGTTCCTGTTGGCCACAGACTCCTTGCTGCCCTCTGTGTCATCTGGTGCTTAAAACAAGCATGGGCTTTTTTTTTTTTTTTTTTAAAACGTTCACTAAATCAGATTAGGATAAAGCTCTTCCTCTGAACAAGGGGGAAGTTTTCTTGACCCTGTCAAGACTTAGATGCCCACATGAACTGTAAAGAAATTCAAATCTTTTCTCACAGAACTACTGCAAAGAAACTTGATCAATATTCTGATTTAGAGTTGGGAAAGAAAGGTGAAAAGCCATTAAAAGCTAGAAATAACATAAGAGACCCACAGGGTTCCTCTAAGGGCAAAGGTTTTTCATGCTTTTATGATACAAAAACAAAGCTCCGCTAAGTCACGTGCAGAAATTTTGGCAAGTGTGAACTGAAAGGGTTAAAAGAAGCATTACAGCATTCCTGCTTTGCATGCCTTGCTCTTCCTCCCAGTCCTGTATGACTTAGGCAGTAAACTGTAATTACAAAAAAGTTGGGAGCCATCACATTTACAGAGTTAACATATGGTATTACAACAGCATTGACAATATAATCAAATTATGACATTAGTTCTGTCAATGTTTGTTATTTCTGATCATCAGCACAACTGTCTTTGATGTTTGCTGAAGTTCCTAAAGCTCCATTTTCTGGTTTCTTAAGCTATTTTTGCACTACTCTTGGCTTGGAGAGACTAACCTACATGCTGAGGAGAGACAGCAGAATTTGATTTGAAATGTTTCCTCAAATCTTTTTGAAAGAGAAAGAAATTCCCAGTGGGGGTGGCTGTTGTACAGCCTTTTAAGAATATCACTTTCTCAAAAGAATCTGCCACCTGCCTGCAGTGAAGAGGTCTCACATCAGATTTGCTCCAGCCAGACTAGTAAAGCTATAGTAGTCTCAGGTACTTCTGTGAGAAGAGATTTCTATCTTAAAAAAAAAAAAAAAAAAAAAAAAAAAAAAAAGTCATGTGTTGTCATGTGTTTCCAAAAGCATTAATTTGGAGCAGCTGAGTACAATATAGAACAAGACAAAAGCACCAAACATCCCTACTCATACTAAAGCAATTCATATTCTTCTGCATTACTTATAGGACTGGGAGGGCCATCGTTCCACTTCAGCTGCCCCAAACCTTGTATCTATAATATGATTCTATTGCTTTTGAAAGGTACATAGTGTCTAAAAGAACATAAGAACATGCTGAAGTTTTCTAGAATAGGATCTGATCACATCCGAGTAAATACCAGCAAAAAAAAATACAAGAATCAGATAAAGCTCATCAAGCCTCACCTCTTATGTTCTAGTACGGTAGTATGAAGTTCATTTCTCCCTTGCTCCAGCCATTTCATAACCTCCAGAAGCTATGCTCTGTATCTAAACATTTGAAAAGTGCTTAGAAATGACACAAGACTTACCAAAATTATTCCTTGGAATTGAATTTAGAGGTTTTAAAGTTCACTTTTGAAAAATAAAATGAAGAATACATCTTCATAAAGAATACTGAGCTCTTTAAGTTACAACATCATATTTCCTCTTCTCACAAACTGGAGAGGAATCAAGACTCTCTTACACAGAGACCTCTTTCACAGAGCTGCTAGCAACGCTAAGCAAGTCACTGAAGTCAAGCCTTCCTCCATCACTAATTGTGCATGCCTTTCCTGGGAGCCCAGCTTGATAACAGAGCTCTAGTTTACAGACATGCTGAGCACTCACACTATAATGCAAGGCAGCACAAGCACTGCCACAAACACACTGCATCACTCTGAGCATTGGCATAGCAGCTCTCATAACTCCCCAGCTGAGCATCTGACACTGCTGCTGACCTTCCTGTGTTAGCTCCTCATCTACTCGGGGAGAAGGCCCCCCGCTCTCCTCACAGAAGCATTGCAAATTTTTTTATTTTTTATTTTTTAATATCACTAATCCTGCATTACTTATCCTGTTAACACAGCCTGGTGGAAGTCCCACAGAAAGAAAGCAAAAATGATTCACGGTTGTATGCAACAGGCACACAGACAACATTTCTCATGCTTCCTAATTTTCCAGTAGTTAACTTTACAAGTTCTATGCTGCACCAGTGATGTCTGTTATAGGTACAATAAAGGTATGCTTGTTTTGCTGATTAGCAAGGAAGCAGGTGAAACATCAGAAGGCATTGACAATGCAGAGGCCCCCAGCCTCAGCAAAACCCAGCTCTGACACAGAGTGCCCCCACACTGCAGAAGAGACTGCAAAAACAGACAACGGCAGAATCTTCACCTGTAAAGCTTTGACACTGATTTATAAGAGGTTTTCTTAATTAGTAACATGTATTAAATAACTTCATTTTAAAAGACAGATGACATGCATGTAGGCACACACATTTGCAATTCCAAGTCAAAGGTTCACCATCCAATTATTAGCTGGTAGCCAAAGGAAGCAAGTTTAAGCAATTTTTTTCTTTGTCATATGCAGTCATGCAAAGATAGAGACCAGGTACTCTTCTGCTGGCTTCTATTAGCATTTCCATTATAAAATCCCATTAGGAGGTTCTAATACTTTCTTTAGAAGCCTTGCTGACCAGGGCAGAGTACACACAGTTTGAGAGCGTTTACTTTATACCCTAACCAAACTCATCTTCTCAGGGATAAGTCCTGGTAATGAATTTCTATGCTCAAAGTTATTTTCTTTCCCTGACTTGGAAAAATAAAGTCATTTTCAGACCTGATAGTTGTAATAGAAACAAACACTGAAAAAGCAAGCCAAGTTGCATAAAAATCACATTATGGTTTAAGGATCAACGGTATGACAAATAGCATTAGTACAGTGTGATTCAGAATGAGGGGAGAAGAAAAAAACTAATTAATCTTTGAAGTTCTATCAAATTGTAGTAGAACTAAAGAGACCTGATAGTCTACTATATTCAAATGGGATGCCCCAAGCCCTCTCATTTTGGCATCTCTGCAGCGAATAGGTAAATCTCCAATGGGAAACTAAGAGTAATGAAACACTGTCCAATGTACCCCAGAATAAATCTTCACCAACACAACAACCCATCCCTTGTCATCAAGCAAAACAGCCTGGAAAAGGTCTGGAGAACCATGAATGAAGAGATGCAATTATGCATATCCTGCATTCTGCCACAGAAGAATGTGCATTCAATGTCAATTTGTAAATTGAAAACTACTTATGCAGTTTCTCTGTTTGAGACCGACTTTAAAGCCTATAAAATGAGTCCTAAACAAAGAAAGCTATGTAAATGAAAAGACAAACACAAGGCAAAAAGGACTTTAGGTGTCTAAATAAGTACAAGCGGAAGCAAAAGTTGGTGGTTTTTTTTGTTTGTTTTTTTGCTACTTCTCCCCCTTAAATTCCCACATTATAGATTTTTAACACTAAAAATATTGTTGCCAATAAACAAAGTGATAGAGAGTAATCCCAAGGAATTAGGCATTTCTGATGTTCCCCTAACAGGCCAACATACTCATACTCAAGCAATCATCAATAACATAAACAGTGCAATTGAACTAGATGTGCAGTAGCACCACCTGCCCTTTAAAGATCTGCCTGGCAGTGCAACAGTAGCAAAACAGTAAGGTGCCAGTATGGATAAGAAAAGGATTGGAACTGCACTGATACAATTAGATTGGTTTACAAGGCTTCTATTTTTACAAGCCTTGGCAGATCAAGTTCTCTAATGAATTTTTAACACATCAATTAATATGTTTATAGAAAGCAATGTCAGCTTTAGCTCACATGTGAGAAAAATCACAGTTGCATGTAGAATGCACAACATATACGTGACGATTCTACACTTCACAATGTAGAGATATTCAAAAGAATTACTGCGGACAATCTGATGAGAACACTCATCTGTAAAGGAAACACAATAATGCTGTGGAGGTTAATGGGAACGAATCATCACTATGGAAATACATCAGCTTATCTTCAACAAATGAGATGAATTGCAAAACAAAAAAGGGTTGGGTTTTTTCTTAGTGGTTTTGGAAGGATTGGGAGAGGCACAGTAAGACCCTGACCTCCTGTCATTAAAAACACATTATACTGAAACAAAACACTCGGTGCTTTCTTATCCTGCAGTTTACCAACATGCCACTGATGCCAAGAATTGTACTGGAACACCAGATACTGTTTTTTAGCACTGTCTCCAACAAGGTAGAATGCAGTCAAACGACTGCACTATGCAGACTTCATTCTTGACTTAATTCCCTGACTCGCCCTGCGCATTGCATAAAAAGTGAAAACAGATTATTTTATGAAAAACATTAATTAAAATCTTTACAACAGAACTTTTCAAAGTGTTTAAAAGAAGGCATATAAAAGCATTTTGCTTTAAAAAACATTTTCATTTGTTAAGAAAATACAAAAGCCAACTTCCCATAGAAAGATTAAATGCACTTTCTGGAGCTGCAGTACAAAGAGGAGTTTTATCTCTGAAGAGAATCTGTGCATTTTACACTTGTGAGCAAAACTGGAATAGAAAATAGTCCTTTGACTAATTCCTGCAGTGCCTCCGTAGAGCTAGGCAAGCAGAGTTCCTGGGGCAAACCCACCAAGCTATGCAGCTAGTGGGATGTTAGGATCACACAGGAGTGAAGTTCCTGTAATCCCTTCAGCTTGCTGCGAATTCGCCAACCTGAGGGAACACAATGCCTGTATGGTCTGGATTTGGGTGTATTTCCCTTAAAACCACTGAGATATTGTAGCATTTAGGCACCTACCTCTGCCTTCACTGTGTCAGAGGCAATACAGACTCACATCTGGTAAGAGCTTCCTCTTTGTACCACAATGGCTGACAGACATTAAGTACTACCATTTTCTGAATGAAATGAAATATTTCAGTTCTGTAACTTCTGGTCTGCTACAAGTTAACACTGAAGGAATGCTGATGGTTTTAAAACAAACTGATAACAGAACTTCAGAATGTAAGCTATCCAAACTGTGATTGTCTTTTCTTCCTATTAACTACAAATGATTTAAGCTTTGCAGCATATCTCAGCACACTAGAATAAACACTGCACTCAACTTTTGTTACAGCCCAGCACAGCCTGACAGACATTTTAAGGTTTGAGACAGCCACAGCTGTTCCATATGTTCATTTTTAAATCAATACTACCACCTCATCTCATAGATTTTCAAATTCATAGAGCAAATACTCACGAACCACAGTCCCTTGTGATAACCTGAAGAGCAAGGACGGCAGTGACACTTCAGCATCTGTTAGGTTTTATGCAGCAACCCTCATTGCTGTTTGAAATCTAATGACTTCCCAGCTAATTAGCTAACAAGCATACACTCCTTTCAAAGATTATTATCCTCTGCAGGGCTTTTTCCTGCTCTTATGCCATGTTATTCCTGAACAAACGTAGTCAAGTAGGAAGACATCCTCTCAGTTAAAACTTCACTGAAGAAATCCAAGAGGGGAATGAGATGGGAACAGCTAAGACGAGTCGCTTAGGACAGGCTGAGCTGGTGTGATACAGCCATTGCCTCCGGTGGCAGAGACCAGCACAGAACAGAGGGGCTGGGACGGCTCCAGCCGAGGTATAAGGAGGTGAGATCACGGAATCCCCTGATACTGCCTCAGTTTAGTTAACACTTCTGAGTTTAAGCAAGCATCCTTCATATTACTCATCAGGGAAAAGCACAGGAACTTGGTACCTTTATGAAGATACCATGTAAGAAGATCGTTTCCTTTTTAATTTCTTACCACTTCATGGATTATTTAAACAAATAATAGAAAAAAAAAATGTTAGTGTAACCAATTTCACAATTCCATTTCATGTCTGCCTGGCAGCTGCCACACCAAACCCTGCTCACTGTAGAAGGCACGAGTTGTGGAAAAGCCATGTAAGGATCCCGAACACCAGAAGGGCTCAGAATGAATTTGCAGCCATGGAAAAACACCTTAGCACTCAAAAAGCAGGAAAAAAAACCAAACCACCTCCCCCTAAGCAGCGCACTGACCTGATGAGTGAGAGAGAACAGCAACAGAACTCATTTGAGAAAGGAGAAGCAACATAACCCAGGCAAACCCCTCCCAGGCCGGCTGAGCTCTGCACACAGGCAGCGCTCTCCCCTCGCCGGTCCCCGCGCACCAGGCAGGCCGGCCGGCTGCTGGTGGGGCTGCTGCCCGCTGAGGCGCACGGCGCTGCCCCGCACAACGGAGCGCACACCCCGCGTGCCAGCCGCCCTCAGGTCCGTGCTCGCACCGTTACATGTGGCCTTATGGTGCAGCTCCTGCACTGCTGTGTCGTGTTGCATTCAGGCATGAGAACGTGCGGGTTCTGGACAGTAACAGGGCTGGCTTTATACCTTGTGCAAGATATCACTGATACTGCAGCAAAGAGGACGCAAGCAATACTATTTCTGCTACCGCTTTCCCAGTAAGCAGCAGCTTGCTGCAGTTAGACGCTCACTTTTAAGATGTATTTCAACTTCACAGAGCTTTAGAACTACCTCCCATCCCAGCTTCCCCACGCCGCTCGTGCTCAAAGCGAAGATCCCGTGCCCACACCGAGCCCCGCGGGGCGCTCATCCCGCAGCACTGCCGCGTGGGCAGGAAAGTTCTGCCGCTTCCCCGGCACGAGGGCGCTCGCGGCTGTGCGCGCGCCCATCAGCACCGCGGGGCTCGCGACGGAGACACCTGTGCTGCCCAGAGCCCGCGCCGGCCGCTAGCTCACCGGGACGGCTCCTTCACAGAGGTCAGTTCCGTCTTCTCTAAAGAAATCCACCTGCCCCGAAACCTGGGCGATGCCCGCTGAGCTACGCGAGCGAGGATAGCGGATCTCCGTCCCGCCCCGGGAACGGCACAGCCCGCACCCCGAGACGCGGAACGGCCACACGCTCAGCGCTGACCTACTGAGGGCTCGCCTCGCGCTCTCCCCACTCAGACTCGCGGTTGCGGGAGACGCCGCGGAGGAGCGGGAAGCCCGGCCCGCCGCCGCTCCTCACCTGCGCAGCCCCGTCCCCATCCCGCCGTGACATTGAGCAAGGTCCCCGCCGCGCCAGCCCTTACCTCAGCAGCCGGCTTTAGGCGAGCAGCGCGGTGCCGGCGGGCGCAGCAGTCCGGCTCTTCCTCAGGGGAAGGCACGCGTCCCAACTCCGCCGGACTCCGGCGGTTCGCTCGCTGCCACCGCCCCAGCGCATGCGTCCGACGGCCCGCCCCGCCTCAGCCGCTCAGGTGCGGGCGGACCAAAGGGTGGGGGGATCTACGTGCTTGATTCCTCTGCTAAACAAAAACGTTGAGCGTGGGTTGGAGAAAACCCGCTTGCTGGGTCTTTTCTCAGCTCGTGGAGAACACTTAATACCGTTCCGAATTGCCTCATACTTTATTTGTGCTCCTGTGTTCAATGGGCTCTTTCATAATTCAAGAATTTTTCCGAGTTTGAAGTAGCCGTCCTGTTAGAACATGAAATGTGAAGTAAATAGCCCTTCCTCTGGTCTGTTACCTCTCACAAACTCCTGGCAGAGCAGAGATCTGAACTCTAACCTGAAACAGCTGGTGGCCTTGAAACATTTTCTGATGCATCCTACAGTGAGAAAGGGAAGCTGAGAACAGCTTCTTTTGTTTGTGTGTTTGCCCAGACATTCTGAGTTTGTCTGAGGCCCTCGTGGAAGGATGGATGACATAATGGGAAGAACCCAGCGCTCAAACTGGTCACACTGGGACGTTGGTGGAGGAGCTACTGGTGTACCCCTACCCTGCAGTAACTCAGCTCAGGAAAATGATGAAGGCCGGCTGGTGCAGGTAAGTCAGACACAAAGTATCCATCAAGGATGATCCACCAAAGGAATGTCCTGTGTGACTGCACACTGGCAATATCGAGCATGTCAATATTTGCTTATCTTTTAGTCCATTCCAAAACAAACTTGATGTAGACTTGAGTAACAGTTTCCAAAATACAATTGAAAAGCTCTAAATCTATCAGGCTTAAAAAAAATCAGAATTTTTCTCTTCATATCCAGCTGTTAAGTCCTATTGTAATGAACAAGGAATATTATGTTCATGAAATATTATTTTTCTATGTAAGCAGTGGTGGTGGTTGCCATAGAGATGTTATTCAATCTCAAATTGGAAGGTGGTCTACAATGGCCATCATACTAGCTGTTAAGATGAAAATGTTTAAGAACCCGTGTGAATACCGCAACATTCTTCAGAGCAAATGCATTTCCATTTAGTAGACTTATGATTTTTTTTAAATGACATTTCAGTGAATGGTAACCATCAGCCTCCTACAGGGAGATGCAATAGTAGACAGATAATTGTGTATGGCTTGGAACGGTTTGTGTGAAAGTGTATCTTGGCTCTGCCTTTGAACTATTCTTGTCAGAAACACCAACGTTTAACCCATAATTGTAAGGACCTTTACAGAGTATTTCATCTAAGCCTTCCACTGTACAACCCATTGCTCTTTACTCCATTTATTTTTTTTTAATACATCAATTATTGAGAACAAATTGACTTGAGCTTGTCACTGAGAGGACTAGATTCGTGCAGGATGGTGCATGTAAGCAAACCTCTGAGGGAGGCTTGCAACCCAAAATCAGTGGAGAAATCCCAAGAGCTGGGAAAAATCTCCTGCCAAACTTAACTATTATATTAAACATTAGATAACAATATTAAACGCCAACACTGTCCTGAATCAGATTATGGGGACAGGTCACTACTGGAAAACTTAGAGCAACCCTCATAGTGCGATGGTGTGACTTACCCTGCAAGAGATATAGGCCAAGAAATTTTTCTCCGGAAAAACAAGGCAACAGGTGAGCTCAAAACACTGATCTATTTTATATATGTCAAAACCTATTTATTGTGAGAAAGCCTTCCTTCCTTGTGAGAAACCTTCCTTCACTTGAACATCGTACTTTTTACGAGAATTAAGGTGCAAGAAATTTTATTCTCATTTGTTTAGAAGAAAAGCTGCATCTAACCACAACAGGTATGAATGTAGACTTTATATTACTGATGGTCTCTGCAAAATATGAAATTAGTGTCCTAAGGCTGCAGATGGAGATTTGCCTCTTTGGTCATCTCGTAAGGCCAACATGGAAATAACAATAAAGTGAAAGGAGCAAAAACAACAAGCAGAAATTCTTCCAAGGCACATTCCATAGGTCTTCTTCTGCAGAAACATTCAAGCATTTCCAATGCTCCTTTTATCTGCCTCTTCCAATAACCTTATCAATGTGAGAAATATTTCAGTTAAAGAGGCTTCAGAATCTGGGAAATCATCTGTAGATACAGAGAAACACAGGTAGAGTCAGGTCAGTATTTCCCCTCCATTAACTACTAGCTCTTCTTATAATGGGAAAAGTTTCTTAGTGATTACCTCAGTGTGTCTTCTTTCCCAGGGTAATTGGCCTTGACTCTCTAAATTCATTCTGTCCTGACTGCAACTGACTGTGGGTATTTGCTTTGCGCTCTATCCCTTCAAAGGCAGCAGTAGCATTCTTGCCACATAGATCTGATTATAAACTTAAAGGAAAAGTGTTTGCTTTTCACCTTAAGATTATAGAATTAAGGTTGGAAAAGATCTCTAAAATCATGTAGTCCAACTCTCCACCTACCCCTGATGTTCCCCATTAAACCACGTTCTTTAGTACCACACTGAATGTTTCTTGAACACCTCCAGGGACAGTGACTCAGCCACCTCCATGGGCAGTCTGTTCCAATGCTTAACCACTCTTTTGGAAAACAAGTTTTTCCTAATATCCAACCTGAACCTCCCCTGATGCAATGGAGGCCATTTCCTCTAGTCTTTTCACCAGTTACCTGGGAAGAAGAGTCTAATACCCACCTCGCCACAAGTTCCTTTCAGGTCATTGTAAAGAGTGATTGGGTCTCTCCTGAGTGTCTTCCAGACTAAACAATCCAGTTCCCTCAGATGCACCCCATAAGACTCGTGCTGCAGACCCCTCATCAGCTTTACTGCCCTTCTCTGGGTACTCGCTGAGGCCTCAATGTCTTTCATATAGTGAAAAAATTGATTTTTTTTTCTGAAGATTTTCCTCATTTATTTGGTCCTCAAAGGTAATGTTTAGTTGAAGTTTTATAAAATCATAGGTGAAAATATGACCACTGCATGGAAAATGTATGGTCAAGAAAGCCCCTCTTACAACTGAAGTACAGTCTGCAATACCTGAATCTGTGCGCCTGGGAAGACCCCACTGAATTCTCACAACTTTGCTTCAAAAGACAGAGTTGTTCTATTGGCATGCAGGTCCTTCTTTACTTCCCTATTTTGGTTTTCAGTGAAGCTCTTTTGAGTCACTTGATCAAGTATTATTTATTTAAGACTTTTGGAACTTTATTGATTTTCTTACTCAATTGTAAAAAGCACAGTTGTATATATATTGAGTTTAGGTTCCTCCAAGGGACACTGATGTTTTATAATGAGATATCTTATATGTCTGTACATTTTCCAGTTTCCCTGCTACTGCCTCTGGGGATACAATCCCAGATTTAGTCAGATCTCCATCTGCCTCCCCTATAAAAACAAATAAAATGGCTGGTTAGCCACCTTACTACTTCCTCACCAATCTATTTTTATTTTTCAAGTAAGGTAATTATAAATGTTGTTCTTTTCTACCTTGCATTTAAATTTGATGGACCCCTTGTTACCTGAGATGGTTTCTGCAACTTGCTATTAACTCTTTGGTACTCTTTATTTTCCCCACCTACTTCCAAATGCTTGGTGTTTAAGGGTCCCAATTGTCCACTTAGCTGCTCAAAGATGTTCTCTTTTCCAACTCATGTCTGTTCCCTCTATACCAGAGTACTCAGTGGCTGATGAATTTAGCCTGGGGAAGGTGATTCTAACTTATCTGCATTATTTAAATTTGTGAGAAATTGTGCATATGATTATACTTTACTCCATTAATTGCCTTCAAACCATTCAATCATGCATAACTGTGCCATTAGTACTATGTGACAGGTTGGTTAATTCCCATGATATTGCTCTTATTTCCTGGTTGCAAGTCGAGTAAAATTATACTGATTTTGACCATAAGGTTTTTGGCACCAGAAATTGTTTGTTATTTGTCTACAGAGTGCCTTGGAAGTCACGTCTGCGAGCTATCCTTAGGGTTGGCTGTGCACATTCAATATCAATAATAGATGACAAACTGTTGTCAGGATAACCATAAACACTTCTTCACAAAACATTCTGGTTTCATTTACATAGTCACAGTGCTTTTCAAAATAACTTGTGAACAAGTATTTGTGTTTCTTGCTAAGTTAAAAACAGTATAAAAATCACAAATCAGCATTACATATTTTGTTTTAATGAAATATTCACATCTGTAATTCATTACTTTCCCAGCCATGTTAAATCCTTTTCCAGTATGTGCTTCCTATGAGAAACTGGAGCAGAAAAAAAACCCTGTTCTATACAAAAGCATATGACATCTTACCATAGCAATGTAAAAGCAGCTAAAGCCTTCCTTTCAGTCACAGTCTGTTCTGAGAACGAGGTCTCACTGATACATATAAAGACTATTCAATGTTATCCCATCCCTGGAGAATATCAGCTTCACAGATAGCATGGAAGCCTATTCCTCTGCATAAGCAATTTACTATGAATGCTGGAAACAATGGAGAGTTTGTAATTCGGAAAATAAATAACTCCAACAATACCCAGGAAAAACATATTCAAGAGTTTCAGATGCTTCAAATTGCAATTCAGTTCAGGGAATAAGTTAACTCCTAGACGGGGAAGAACAACTAGATAAGGAAGGTACATTAATAATATAGTACATTAGTAATATAGAACTTAAGATGCTGAAAACCAGCATAGGGAACCTCCTGGTAAAGTATCCAGGTAGGCTAGCCAGATGGCATACTATTTGTTTTCACTACTTCATTTAACATGGAAACAAACTGTTCTTCAACTGAAAAACAAAACTGATTAGAATATTTCTTTCCCTCAGTGTTCCTAAAGCAGCCTCCATTAAAAATCACCAGGGATTTACAAATAAGAGCTTTGCATTTTCTCTTTTGAAGTACAGGTGAAAGATCAGAGACACCTCCTGAGCTCCCATCTGTTTTTAAAAAGAATACTATCTGTACAGCATATAAGTAGGAGATTAGGAACTGTGAGAATAATAGTGGAAAAAGAACTTGAGTTACTATGTTTGTCTTTGGTGTCACTGTCACAACCAAGGAGGATACATCACGTATAGTCATGTTCTGGAATTTTTTTATTAATATAAAAATTATGCAGTGAGCTATAACTCTGAGAAGAACTGAACTGAAAAGACCATTCTTCAGCTAAAGTACAGTCTCATCTCTCAGAGATCTGCTTCTTCAAGGACAGACAACAAGCCAAGCACATATAGCATAATTTTGTCACTATCCCCAGATAGAAAACTATGAGATACAAAATTCGCTGTAAATGCTGGTGGTTTAGAACACATGGGAAACCAGTTATCTTCTATCTTGTGCTGTGGATTAAAAATACGTATTAAGGATAAGAGTAATCTTTAATTCTCTACATAGCCAGAGCTTTCTTTGGAAGAGTTAGTCTGGGATAAAATAAGTGTGGTGGTGAGTGACAGGATCCTTATGTACAACAGCTTCAGAACCATTTTTTAAACTGAGACAGGGGAGATTTAAAATGAGATTTAAAGGTTTAAGTTAGATATTAGGAGAAAGTTTTTCACACAGAGGGTGGTGACACACTGGAACAGATTGACCAAGGAGGTTGGGGATGCCCCATCCCTGGAGGCATTCAAGGCTAAGCTGGATGTGGCTCTGGACAGCCTGGTCTGGATGTTGGCAACCCTGCACATAGCAGGGGGTTGAAACTAGATGATCACTGTGGTCCTTTTCAACCCAGGCCATTCTATGATTCTATGATGACCATTCTCTGAAAGATGAGAATAGAAGAAAGCATTAGGAGAATGCCTTGCATCTCTGAATGCAAATATTTAAACTAATATTATTCGATATGAAATCTTGGTATGCCAATCAGGACCAGAAATACTCCTAATGAAGGCATGGGAAAAATTTCTCTAGTGTCACAAACAGGATTTGGCTCTAATTGCAGTTCTATCTGTATCTCAAGCAACCCTACAGGTGCCCATTTGGCAGCACACACGATATTACTAACCAGTGATAATACCTAACCAAACTGGTATAGCACACCATGAAAGTCAGTGTATGGAAAAATACATATCTATCTGGTGCATTACACTGGTATTCTTACTGCAGTATGGGAAGGCTGTGCAACATATTGCAATACCAGCCTATATGCATACCCATCAGATCTAATGATGCAAGGTCCACATCAGAAACTTGAACCAGCATTGCCTGCGTTATTGGACACTGTTTGCCACTATCTTATGCCTGAAAAGTTGTATTTGAAGGCTGTTTTGTTAGTTGCGTTTTTTCTCCCCCACCACCAAAGCGGGTGCATACTGAGACTTTTTTCTCACGTGGAAATTTGTTTCCATATTAAAATGGTTTCTTCTTCTCCTCTCCCTTCTGCTTTTTCTATCAAAAGATAAGTTCATTGTATTCTACCAAAAGTTAAATAGTTTCATCTATACAAAATGTGAATGGAGACCAGGTATAAGAACATTTAAAGGACAAGCTGCAACTGTGCTTGGCTAATTTCAGCAGAAATATGGGAAATTGCATCAATGGAGTGGATGTTTCAGAGCCTCTGGATGAATCACACGAATCGCTCTGCAGGGCACAGTACTTGAGCACCTGCAAGAGAATGCCTGTGCTATAAGAATAGCACGAAAATGGCTAAAAAGGAGGGAAAGATAATTTGGATTTACCGTTTTCATAGGTTATCCGCCTGTGTACGTGTATTTAATTGAATCTCAGGAAGTTAATTCTGTTTAATCAGTAGGAAGGATAGATATTATGTGGACATAGAATTTTGGAAACGCACAGGGATTTCATGCAGTGTTCAGACTGCGTTATTTATTAAAGACTAATATTGCAATTGCTGAATTTTACAATACAATAAATTTGGAAAACTTAGATGAGTTCCTCATTTTAAAAATTAATTTGATTACACAGCCTTGTAATTACATTGTACATTAAAAAACACACTGTATAATTAAATAGTTACCTATTAAACATAGAACCACACAGACTTATAAAATGATACCCCTACAATACTTTATTTCCTGGTAAGTCCCATAACAATTTTAAAATACTGAATCTTTCCTTAGAACGTCTGTATGGGTCCAGTACATGAGACATTAGGAGGAGATTAACTCTGACAAAATAGAAATCCGAGCAACATTTGGTTCTACATTTGATTTTCTCAGAGCTTGTAAACCAGCACAGAATATAGGGTTGTTAGGGTTTTCTTTGTTTGGGGGCTTTTTTTTTTTTTTTTTTCCCCCAGCAAATTTTCTTTCATTCATTCACTCAGTCATTCTGTAGAAAAAGACAGCAATAGATAGTTTAATTATATGCTAAAAGATCAAAAGCTGCCTCCATATGATTACACAGTTCTAAAACAGAGCAGTCACCAAAATAGTATCCACCAAACCAAATGACATCGGCTGTAACCTCAAAGGAGCACCCTGAGCCTCATGTGTGTGGCACAATCTGCTCTACTGTGAGATCTCTTTTCTTTAAGAGGGAGGCTTCACGTGTCCCAAAAAAGCATAGCTTCAGAACTGTCAGAAGAAAAAGCAGAATGGGCACCGAGCTCTTAGAAAGGAAGCATTTGGACTGCAGTTGCAAAAAAGCTCCACCTGGTTTTGTCCTGGGCCTCCTGAGCACCGTGCAGCACAGCGGCTGGAGCAGTGAGCGCTCCGGGAAACTTCCCATGGGGATATAAATTTCCCATCGCTGCCCCAGCCTAAGGGCTGAGCCATCCTGTGGCCAGGGATCTCTGCAGGACACGGCAGCCCCATGGAATTGAACGTAGCACGTGCCAGGCACTGCGCTGCCTCGCAGCCAGCAAAAAATATCCTGGTGTTTCTATGCCGTGAAGCCTCTGGGGCTGCAGAACAAATCTGTCTCCTGGGTGGTGTGTGAGCCAGCGACAGGCTGGAAGGAACCACAGCAGCAGTCCCAGGAGCAGTGATGGAACAGAGGGATCTCTGGTGGCTTTTCAAGACCTACTACAGAGGATCTACAGATTTTAGTACTGGATTTACTGCTTGTGCCAGAAAGGGGGAATAATTTTCCCTGAGCTCCTGCCTTGCCCATTTGAAGGAAGCTCCAAGGGAAAACTAACACTCTGCTTTCCATGAGGTAAAGAGAATACCTCAGTGCACAGTGGCAATTGTTTTTTTCCTACACAGCTATCAAATATATATTACATTTTATCAGCGTTCATAACTATGCTAAGAAATAAATTGAATGGAATGTGAATGACTCCAGGTCAACAAGCTATTAACTCACAGGTTATTTTATCAGATGGTTCACATGCACTTCTCCTCTTCCTCTCATTGTAAAAGTGAAATGAATGACTAAGTTGATCAGGACATCAGCAATCATAGTTGCAGCAGAGCTCAGCAGAAATGAAAAACAACCTTCTGTGTACAAACAGTCCAGATATATGAAGAGCTTACGGTTTCTGACATTTGTACAGCATGTGCAACTAAGAAAGAAGCAATATACAGGGTAGACTCATTTGCTTGTAACAAATTCCTGTTTGAAACAAACTGTAGAAATGAATGAATTCTCAGCTCAGACTGAGAGGAAGATAAAATGCTGTTCTCCGAGCTACACCTACACAAAGTCCCTCTGTCTTACAATTTTTAGATCATTAGGGACAACTTTTCATACTTCTTTTCCCAGTAGGTGCAGGAAATAGGCTCTTTTGGAAACACGTGGCAATCTAGCAACTGCACAGAGCAGACAGGCTGTTTCAAGTCAGCAAATGAGACTATGTACGACACGGCTGTCTCTACTGACAGCCTATCGTGACACAAAACTGCTGAACCTTCACTCATTCCTTTTGAAACTTACGATCTGCTCAACAGCAGACAGTACAGAGAAGAGCATGCCATAAAAGCCTGCCTTCTGTCTGCCTTTGCAGTGAATGATGAATGTTAACACGAGCAAGAAAAAGTAACTAATTTTTCTCCAGAGCCCTTTGTGGTTGCTTGCTTTGCCCCGTCCATGGGCAGCCATGGCTGGTGGGTGGCCAGAGGCTGGGTCTGTCCCTTGTTGCCAGTTGATGAGCATGTGGGCTGTGTGTGTGTGAATCTAGCACTAGGTGCTCCCTTCCTATTTATTAACATCTCCCCACCCATCATCCTCCCTAAACTGCAGAAGTTTGGGGAAAGATATCAATCATTGTTCTGTGCCTTACTGCAAGAAATAACTAGTCTGTTCTGGCTAATCTTCTCCCTTATCTCTTGAAATTAGGCTGTAGTTTAGGGGGAACACCTTTCTCTTGGGGTTCTAAATGTGTTTCCTGCTTCCCTCAGCTGTTTGCCTGTCCTCTTGCCTTGTCCTTCTGTCTGTCCATCCAGCTGGAGGGCATGGAGCAGGGCTCCATCAAGTGCCTTCCAATAAAGGCAGGTAGTGAGCAAGCCGAAGAAATTTATCCTTTAGCCATGCTCTGGTCTTTCTGGGTGTGATATGCTCCCTGTACTGCATCTCTGCTTGTGTAATAACACAAGGCATAGCAACAAATTAACACACTCAGAGGGATTGATCACACTTCCTGCTGCTTTTGTCACCTACTTTAGGAACAGTGGTTCTAAAACGTTTGCTCACCATTGAACTAGTCAGCTCAAGGGTTTAAGAAGGTTATCATTAAATAAAATATTCTGACCTCTTATTTTGATCTTTGGGATGAAACAAATTAAACTCCAGCTATTTCTGAAGCAGTTCCAAACAAAGCAGTGCGTCCACCTGAAGCCAGGAAAAGAAAACTTCCATGCAGAATCTTTCCTTTAAATGTCGTCTAAAATTTGTTTAAAATCCTTGAATCAAATCCTCATAAATATTTTCATCTTTCCCAAAACTATTTAATCATCTAATTCAAGCTGTCAGTTGTATAAATTGTACCAAAAATCTTAAAGGAATTATTAATCTAATTTTTAGTAACACAATAAATATGCATTAACAATTAAAAAAACCGAAACATTATTTCATCTGTAATTAAGCTGTAAGAATCTCCAGAAGATATAGGAAGGGACCTGCAAATAATAATATAATTAATCTAGACTTTAGAGAAGCCTTCAACAAGCCCAACAGCAGATGAACTAACCAATTCCTAGCAAAACTAAAATCTTCTTGAAGAAACTAATCATTTGGGAGGAAAGAGATGAAGCATGGCTTCCAAACATGCTGCTAGAATGTGAAACACATAAAGATGTGCTCAGCATTCTGTATGGCAAAAGACTAACAGTGAAACAGTCCCAGAACAATGAATGTCTCTTGCCAACAGCACAGTGACTAGCAACAACAAGCATGTAGATTGCTCCAAGGAAAAGCAACAAGTAACACTGAAAATACACCACCGTTTTGGAAGGAAGTGGTATGGTCCCAACAAGTGAGATGCCCAGTTATTGGCTGCAGAATCACAAAGGCCTCAGCAAAAAAAGAGAAGAATGAAAGCAGTGGGAGGTGGTGAAGGCTGTCCCTCCAAAGGGGAGCTATGAAAAAGTGTTTACAGAACAGATAACAGAACAGCACTTAGCACAGGACACTGGCAATAATGAATATTATATGGAGAAGAAAACGAGCACTTCTTACCCTACCTCATAACAAGCCTCCAAGAAAATGAAAACAATACAGTTAAAATAGAGGGCAGCTTTTTTTTTCTCTTAACGATGTAGATGATTCCATAATAACAGTCTGCAAGGTTTGTGGCATCAGTGTTAACTGATAATGAACTGAAGTTTTCACACCTAATTCGTAATATTGGTGTGTAGCACACACCCATAAAAAAATAAAGGAGCCTTTTGGAAATGGAAGCCATCCTACCTTTCCCCTTTAATCCCTTTCTGTAAAACAAAAAGTATAATTGTTTTAACAGAACTAGGAGCCCGGAGTCATTAGGAAGAAGATGGAGTGAAAGCCAATGCTGGGGTTCAAGTGCAAATTAAGCTTGTCATTCAAAATGGTAATTTCACAGACGGATGACAGCTGCCCTGCAGCTAACCTTGAAACTTGCTCTCCTTCAACTGATCTGCAGATCATCAAAATGATTGGTCTTCACGCTGCATTTTCTTCATAAACTACAGTAAAACTGTAATTATGGAAATAAAGCCTTCCCATAAATGCTGTGAAATGAAGAAAGCTTTTGATTATACACGCACCCACGGTGAGGAATGCCTAGAGCTCTGAGCACTGAGAGCAGGCGGTGCTTTACCCCAGCTCACAGACCACAGGACCACCACCCGCTGGCCTCCTCCTGGCTGCTCTGGTTGAGCTGAGACTTCAATAATCCTGGAAAGGAAAGTATAATTGTATGTATATAAAATATCAGAATGTGACACCACAATACACACCAACAATGCTGATATCTGTAGTATCATCTTTGGAATTGCCTATCATTATGAAAACACACAATTTTCCACTTTTGCAGCATTACACTGCACCATACATCACTACAAATCATTAACTAATGCATCAAAATGCAACTAATGCTTTTTCTTTTTTAGACTTCGTAGCATTAAGAATATCAATATTTTGTACTGTTTAACAGGGTATAGGTGGAAAAAAAGCAAACTATTTGGGAGCTATTCAGACAATATAGTAATGAAGATTATTCCACAAAGCATAAATAGCTGAAATTTATTGCTTTGACCTGTCTTAACTTTACAAGAAACTAATCTTAGTCTCTTGTAGAGGGAATGAAAATAGAAGGCTTTGTATGCAGGTGTGTGCGTTCATGCACATGCACAAAACCAAAACAGTTTTCCAGTGTGTCTGCCTCTCTGCAAACAGAGCACTAAAAATGAATTGAGAGGAAAGAATTGCTCTACAAAAATGAAGTAAACCAACTGGGTGTGCACAGGGCTAGATTTAGCTCGAGGAATACCATGACCACAGCCTTCCCTGCAGCAGGCACAGCTTCTGACCGATCACTGCACTTTCTTCCATAGCCACAGTCACACCAATGGAGGAGCAAACAGTGGGCTGTGTGGAGCTTCTGGATGGCATCTCAAAGAGTTGCTATTTCAAATGGAACAGGGATCAAACCAGGCTGGTCACCACCTCTCTTCCACAAAGAGGTAGAACAAAGGTCTTTCTGGTGTGGGGAAGAGAAGAAGGTTTTGTTGCAGGAAGCAACAAAGCTGCAAAGTGGCATTTTTTCCCCAACTGTTGTTGGGGGAATAGTTGTTAACTTTCAGTTTCTCATTCCAATTACTGATCAACTCCGATTTTTTAAGCACTGCTGTGTCTCACAGCACCGTGTGCAGCGATGGAAGATGCCCTGTGAACCTCCTCAGAGCACGTTTGCCTGCAGATCTGACATCCAGCCTTTTGGCTTGAACAAAGGAAGCAGTCATTAAAGCACAGGTCCCACTTGAAGTACTCCTTACTTCAGCACTCCTTCTTCCCACGAAGCCCCTCAGTTTGTCTGCACGCCTGCCAAACAAGACGCAGAATATCCAGAAAGCTCCCAGTTGGAAGGCAGGTTACCACCCACCAGCCAAGTCCTCACCACTGTGTCCTCACCCAAGCTGGCAGAGAGCAGGCTGCATGGATATATCCACTCTGTGGTCAAGACCCCCTGTGACACTGGGCAGACCAGGGCCTTCATGCTCTGCCATGGTCCCTGTGGGCCTCTGGTGGGGTGAACATCCCACATCCAACTGGGTTGAGAACAAGCAGGCTGTCTGCAGGATCCGAAACCAGAGCCAGTGCAAGCATTGTTATACACCATAATGGAAAAAAAGAGAACATACCAGGAACAAACTTTAAAAATAGCATCAGTATGTGGCAGGTTATATTTTTTTTTCCCCTCAATGGACTTCTGTGTTTACGACTTAACAAAATAGTTTACCAGGACACTGTAAGTTTCTAATTTGTCATCTTCCTCCCCTTTTTGTTGTTAAAGAAGAAAATGCTTGATGATAGTCATAAGGAATAGACAAGAAAAGAAAATCCCTGACTCCACTAACAGCCAAATTATAGACTGGCTGTAGGAAAACACACAAGAGAAGACTAAATATAAAAAGCAAAGGACCTCTCAAGTGCCCTTGTTTTTCCAATATATAAAGCAGTATTTTGCCCATGCCACTTTTAACCTGGAAAATACATGTGTCACTCATTCTTAACTAAAATACTCTCTGATTTTGCATTTTGATTTCATGATTTCTTTAAAATGTATATATACATGCTGACTAACTAAGAAAGCCTTTTAAAAAAATACTAGTTTCTCTAATTGAAAATACATTGAAGGACAAGTGTTTGCGTTGTGTGCTGTTTAAGTACCTGGAGTCAATTCTCTTTGCTAACATAATAGATTCTTGCTTTTTTAGATTATCCAAGACAATGTGCCTTCTGGTGGTCACATTTCCTTATTCATTCCCAATTCAAAGCTGTTTAAGAACAATCAATGAGGATCAACTAGCATCTTTATAGTCATCAAAAGGTGCAAACTCTAAGATGTAGAGGCTCTTAAATTGGACTTAAAAACCAACCCACTCTAGCTCACTTATTGTGTTAGGTTGACACATCATTAAAGCTTCAGTAATTTAACAGCGTACTCATAAGTAAAAATAATGTACCATCTAAATCTAATTAATAGTATGAGTAATTTTCAGAATTAAATCTAACGTTCAATATGCATGCAATCTATTTGGGAACTTAACATGAGCAATGCCATAAGACAAATGTTTCTGAAGTCAAATTCACATTTCCATGCAGGCCTACAATGAACTAAATACAGTTTGAAGATGCAATATTCTCAAATATCAATTAAAATCATTTCAGTAACTGCAGTTAAAATATTTTTTAAATGGTTATTAACTAAATGAGTAGACGGTTTTGGCCCTAAATTTATCTGACTGCTCTCATACTAAGAGATGGTACTGTGGCAGTTTACATAATGAGACTGTCTAAATATTTTGACAAAACATCTTCCCCTGGGTGAGGAGTGCTTATGACCTCCCCTGCAGCTCAGCAGGACTGAAGCATCTCTGCACACATTACCCAGGCAGCCCAGCAGGCACTGTGCTAGCATTGGGTGACTGCTGATAGCACAGCCATAACCAGACACACTCACAGAAAGCTATGGATAGGCTAAATCAATCCTGCTTCTAACAAGAAATTACAACTGAGCACAAAAGTTAAGAATACAACAGGATCTGTTGTTGAAGTCTTTCAGCCAGAACTGCTGCTCAAAACACAATGTAGTGCTCCAGCACCAGCTACAGGCACAAGTTTATTCATTGCTGTGCATATGCTATAGCTACAGCTAGCTAAAGAAACCCCAGCACCACAGTGGATCATTCAACTCTGCAGCAGTTGAGAGGATAGACTGAAATCAAACGAGATCACTCCTACACTCAAAAAAACAAAGCTATTGTATCACTACTCAACTTTCAAAACACCTTATCTTGAATACTACACAGAATTAAAATAAATAAACAAACAAACAAATAAATATCAGGAAAAATGATTGTGACTATGGAACAGTTTCAAAAGGAGAGAGATTAATCAGATAAATTTTAAACTACTGAAAAAGAAAGAACAATATACAGAATTAGGTCTGTAAAATCACAAACAAAATGGCAATCAATTGCACAGTGCTATTCATAGAAGAAATCAGAAGGTATCAAACAAAAGTGATCAAGCAGAAGCTATGAAAGAGACCTACTTTCACACATACTGTACAGGTAAATACTGGAATTCCTGTTACAGGGTGCTGCAGTTCTCCCTGCAAAAGCATTAAAGAATGAGGCCAATTTGGGGTGAGGCCTTGTTGGGATGCACACAGAGCCTCCAGCTCAGGAAGCAGCGAGCCTGCTAATAACTGGGAACTTGCTCTGTGTGCTGACCAAGGTCAGGGCCGGGGACACTCCTGGTCTGCTGCAGAGCAGCCCTGCTTCTGGGCACCCACCTGCTTCCAGCCATGTGTTACAACTACTGCTGACTGTTACTGCTTTGCTAATGCTGAACGGCTGCCGGCAGTTATCGTAAAAATCAGGTCTATTATTAATAGTTCATTCTATTAAGCATCTGTTAACCTTTCTGGGAATAAAAATCACCAAGAAACCGTACACATAGCCGAGACCTCAGCTCAACTCCTAGTCTCACTTCTCTCCCTTTCCCTGCCCTTGGAGAGCACAATATTTCTAGTAGCTAGTATAAAGCCACACAACAATTTGGAGGTGCTGTTTACGTTGGCATTTCTTGATCCGCAGTTTCAGATCAAATGAATTTGTTTCTTTTAAGCAAACGATGCTTTGTTTTAAGGCATCTCCATTTATTACAGATGTAATTAACAAGCCTTTTAATTTGTACAGAATATCTCAAAAGCTACAGTTTCATAAAATTGATGCTATTAAACCTACAATACAGTAAAGAAAGGGTTACTCTTGATAAATTAGCTAAGCTTGTACAATACAACAATTACAAAATACAGGTAATTTTTAATACTGTTAGTAGACAACTAAGAAACAGACAATGATTACTAGCACTAATCTTTCTAAAAAGAATTACTTCAAATTAACTTTTCTAGGAATTAAAGAATGCTATCAAAAATGCACGATTCCCTTGGAAAATGAGAAGTGGGAACAGAAACAAAACCACATCACAATTTAAATAAGACATTCCTCATGGTGCCACTAAACTTTCATCTTTCTCTGCAGTGTGTCTTTATTTTCTCTGTTAGTATCTTTGAAAACATTTAAGTGCATGAAAACTGGCAGAAATAAATTCTGTTAAACACAGAACAGAAATACAAAGCATCATTTTTCTTAGAAAAATGTTGTGACAAGATTTACCCCAAACTAGTCTAGTTCCTTAGGAATTGCTCTGTTTTCTGTTACAAAACAGCTCAAATGCATTTTTATAACGTTCTACATGCAATGAAATACAATGCATAAATGAAATCTGCATATTTTCATGTGCCCAGAAATTATGTTCATTTTGCAAAGTGAAAAATACGGTTTTATGGCACTAAGAGTTGAGTTATACATTACTGTCATTCCTGTCTTTTCTACTGACCATGGCCACATTACTATTTCATGTCAAAATACTTTCTGTACTTGTCTTTTTTAGTGATGATATTTAATCTTAACCACGATTCTGATTTATAAGTCAAACAATGAATGTTGAGCTAGTGCTTCAAATTACTCTTAGGTAGAACTACTTCTATATCTTCAATTGCTGGTTTTTTTTTGTTTTTGGTAAAACTTTGCTTCCAGTAAGCTTGAGCATTTCAAGCGACACAGTTCAAAGCGAAGAAGATTTGAGATCTTTTCTTTCACTTTTTTTTTTTTAAGTATAGCAGTAAGGACATTCCTTAAACATTTCCCTCAGAACTACACCTGAAGTCTACACATGACTTCAAATCAGATTCACAGTCAAAAACATCTCTTCCTCTCTGTAAGATCACAAGCGTAGATCACAAGCTTAGGATGTTATAACATTAAAAAACATTGTGAAAAGTAACACAGAACAAGTTGACACACTTTCAAAAGTGACATTTAAAATAACAAAACTGTGTTTCCAATTTTTAACTCTTGAAAAAATAAACAAAGGTTTTCCTGAAAAATTTTGGTCAAACTTACTTCCACATTTACGAAGATGGAAGAATATGTAACTATAGAATGCATGTAGTGCTCATGCTGATGTAATTCCTTTTAAAAAGCCTTCCCATGCATCATCTATAGTATAATCTGAGATTCTTACGTTAGCTTCAGTATCTTTGATCTGTAATTAGCCAAAGTTAAAATCCAACGGTTTTATACTATAAAGTTATGAATACTTGTAATTAAGTGACAGAAACACCCATTTCACTGAGATCTTAACTGTTTTATTCACAAAATAAACAACTTCATCTTCCCAGAGGATGAATTTAACAGAAAGACTTAAAGCAACAGTTATAAAAAAAAAGCAGTACTGAAAATTTGAAAAAGTCTGATAAAATTTACAAATGCAAACTACCACTTTGTACAAAATCTTTTTTAAAGAAAGTTTAGTCATTTTTTAAAATACAGTTTCAACAGCTCAGAAACGCCCATTTATTTCAAACTGTTTAGGTATTATTTTCGTCTGTGTGGGGAATTCTCCCTTCGTCTATCCTCATATTTTCTGGATTCCCTGTACTGGTCAGAGGAATGGTTGTACTTCTCTCTAAGTCTTTCTGAGCCATTTCTATATCGGTGGTCTTCTTCTTCCTCCCTTGGACTTGACTTGTTATATGATCTCTCTCCAGATCTAGATCTTTCTCTTTTTCTACTCCGATGTCCATTATCTCTGCTCCCGTGTCTATAACTTTCATCATCAGAAAAAGAAGCTCTTCTTTCTGCTTTCTTCTGTTTTGAATTGCTGTGTTTATTTTCTAGATCCTTACTTCTCTCATAGTTCCTATCTCTTCCACTATGGTAATCATCTCTGCCATTAGACTCATCCCTGTGATGGTATTTTGATATGTCATCTCTCCTATATGCTTCGTAATCGTCTCTGCCATTAGACTCATCTCTGTACTGATATTTTGATGTGTCATCCCTCCTGTGTGCTTCTCTCATGTTTCGGTGATTCCTTTCTGACTTGCTCTCACTATCACTTTTGTCCTCTTGCCGCCTCCTTCCCACTTTCTTCTCAAGCGATTTTCTTTTCCTTTCTTGTTTTTTCCGGGAAGCTTTTTCAGATTCTCTGTTTTTCTTTTGTGTTCTCCTTCTTTTAGCTTTGGAAGCATCTGAAATGACAACAAATTATGGGAATAAGGTTTTATTTTAATCAACTATTTGATCTATTAAAGTACACCAAGAGTTATAAAGAAATACCTGTATGGAAAAACATTCCAACTTTTGTTATGTATCTGGCCAGAGGTTACAAAAATACCAGCTTTGCTTGTATCCCTCCCCTCAACCAAGGATTTCATGCAATGGGATAAAATCCACCCATTCTTTTAACTGAGCAGGTTCTGACTATTTTTAAGGGTCTGGCTGTATTACAGGCCTCATATTTTAATACGAAAAGTTCTCCCTTGAAGTGCAAGCTAAGAAGCCCAGAGCTACATTATTCCTCTAAGCTTCAGCATTTGTCAGCATCTGCACTGTTACAAACCCACAAACCTCAAGTGAACAACAGGCAAGGCTACACCACATCCAAAACAGTAAAAACAAGAAAATATGACCTCATGGAATAATCTTCCACACTTCATCCGATTTACCATGACTACACAGTTATCAAGAACATGACATCATACCACTTTAGCTCTAACAAACATCAAAACCAAACTTCTTCCTCAACTTACAGAACATAGAAACAAACATGCACTTGAAAGGAAAACATTACTAACCAGACATATAAATGAAGTAACTCATACCAAAAGAGTAACATGCTAAACAGGAATCTGACATAACATGTAGGTCGTGAAAGACGTGCCTTCACATTTTAAGTGCTACATACTGACAAAACTCCAACAATCAAGTGTCCCCTCTCTTCTACTCATTTGTAGCTTTGACACCTGCAGGGTTTTTATCCTTTACCTATCCAGAAGTAATGCCTGAATTCTGAGAGCCTCTACACATCATCACCTTTTTACTGACTTGATACAGAAGGACCAGGCACAGGATGTAAAGCCATACATCAAAACTCAGAAAATTTCTTTCCAAAAGGTCATCTTTTCCAGACCATCCATTATCTTCAAATTGTTTACTTCACCAATTACTTTCTGGAAGAGCTTATCAGGCAAGGAGTTTAAAAACAGCAGAGAGGGAAAAAACTCTTAACACTATCCTGAGAAAGAAAAGCCAGATGAAATAGCTTCAGAAACTTTGTGGTACTGCAGCAACATAACAATGACTCTGGTTTGTTTTCAGGAATGATAGTGCTAGCTTGTCAACAATTTAAGATCAGCTTCAGAACCCTAAGAAAGGCCATAGACTACTGACTCTAGGAACCACAGGAAATAACATTACATTAACATCTACAGAGCTTTAAGAAGTCCCCAGTTTAAACAGGGCCTACATACTTGTTTCAAGTAAAAAGTGAAATCATCATGAATGCTAAAGAACAATATAAAGTTAACAAGTTTAAGAAGAGGATGTTTTGATAAAAGCCCAGTGGTCCTTAAAAATACATAAATATACAGATATTTTAGTTATGCCACAGGTACTGAGTGAAAGCAAAGCAAAGGCAGTGCAGCTGCTTTAAACCAGTAAATATTTGCTTTTAATTTACAGAAAATATTTTTTTGTCTAATAAAACTTGGCTTTTGAAAATAATGTATAACTACCTCAGAAACAGCCTCCATATGAACCAACATCTGTATTTCTAAATGTGCAGCAGTATTTATCTCAGAGGAAGACTTTACTCTTCCTGTTTGCTCTTTATTAACAATCTGCAGATTTCTCTCAGCAGATGTGACAAAGCATTATAAGCAAACAGTGAACACTAAAGTTGCAGTCATTTACAGTTAACAATGGTTATTATATGAGCTACAGTATCACATATTTAACTGTTTCTAACCACCTTATGAAAATACTGTAGCCATAAATTGATTTAATAGTACATCAAATATCTGAGTCCTACAGAAGCTGGCTAATCTGTCTGAACTAAGGCTTGCTGGCACTCTGATTACATGCAATGACGGATCACTTTGGCTACATTTTAGAACAGTAAGTTTTTCTTTTTTTTCCCCAACGCTACCAAGGTAAAGAAGCCTTCCCTCTGTTTGCAGCTTTTTAAAAATCAAGCTATAACCAGTAAAATACCTTCATTTTGTAGCAAGCCTGACCCACATTCGTAAGTGCATAGTTATCTCAAATTAGTATCCCATACGTGACATTTAAGTACACAAAAATCAGGGAAAAAGTGAAACTGGGCTACTAAGATATAAAAATACAAGTTTTATGACTGTACGCCTTGATGAAGGAAGGACAAACAGTAAAAGAGAGGGTCCTAAGACTACAAAAATCAAGTGCTCACACTATCAGACTGCAGACTCAGTTTGGTTTGTCACTAAGGACTTACCTCTCTGGTTCCTATCAAGCAGCTCAGCAGAGCTGCAGCTGTCTATGCAGGAACCATCTGGCTCTTTGCTGAACTAACGCCTTCTTTGACCCTATTTGACTGCGCCCTCCTCTAGTGCTTTGCTGTCATTAATGTGACAGCTTTAGGATGAAATGCAAATCAGATTTTGTAGAGGAACATTGCAAGAGGACAGAAATGCATTTCCAGACACGAGCAGTTCACACTGCTTTTATTTTATTAATCTGCATTTTCATTTCTGAGTCACATAATAAATCAAATTAATTTTGAATCAACAAGGTTCTGAACTACAGAAAGTCATGCTGTGTTATCATCTGCTCATGTTATAGGAGAGACTGTACACAGTAATTCATACTAGCAAGTACTTCACAGATTAAGCAATGTTTATGACAAATAATGATTACAACATGAAACTACATAATACTAAGTTATCAGCAAAAGCTGATTCATCCTTGAAGATTTCCCTTAAGGCAAGAACCCTCACTATATCAACACAGAAAGTCTTCCAGAGAAAGAATTAGAAATGAAGAATAACAAATAGAATAAAACAAAACTCACTGCTAGAACTGACCAATGTTGTGTCTAATCCACAACAGGGTACCTATTTACAGAAGAGGATACTAGGAGCATCAAGCTCACTCAATTAAGCAGTGGAAAAAAGAATCAGATGTTAGTACCACAGTTCCCCACTAAGCTATATATATCCCATAGAGATATTAATACTAGCCCCTCCGTTCTCCACTAGACTGAAAAGACAGCTCTGTGCAACAAGTATCAACTGTGTAAGAAACTCTTCTATAAAACAGTGTTCCTCAAGTATTTAAATCTCTAAAAACGGGACTAAGATCTTCTGTTTTCTGAAAGAAGTTTATATGAGCAAAAAGAAGTATTTTAAAAACATGCAATTTAAAAAAAATATATTTATAAACCACAGCAACACTGTCTAGAGCTAGTTTGTAGCAATAACAGTAAACAGAAGCATGGCAGTAAACAAGAGGTAAATAAATAGTTATAGCTAGTGCTTGAATACCTGAGTCACTGCTGTCGGTACTGCTAGATGAAGAGTCACTGCTGCTGGATGACTCTGAGCTACTGCTACTGCTGTCAGAATCAGAATCTGAAGAAGAGTCTGTTTCTGAAGATGAATCTGATGACTCAACATCTTGTTTCTGAGTCATTATCATCTTTGGTGCATTTTTCAGATGCTCCCGTAATTCATCTCTAAGGAACAACGACAATATCATAAAAAAAAAAAAAAAAAAAAAAAAAAAAAAAAAGAAGTCACTTCCCTCTCCCACCTCCTAAACTGAGAGGCAGGGAAGGAAAGCAAATATTAAATCAAACAAAAATGTTCCTCACGTAAGTCCTCCAAGGCCAATAGAAGTGAAGAAATTGATGGCAAAGCGAGTGTTTCTTGGGTTATCCCGAGGCAGTAATCCCTCAAAGAAAGGCTGCAGTGTTCTGTTGAAAACAAACATCTAAAATAATCAGTATGCCAGTTTAGCACTAATTCTCACTGACATTAATAGACTTAAAAAGGAACTATATTACATAGCACAGTGAAAATTCTCTTCATGCATTTTTCAACACTTTCCTTGTTTATATCTGTGATGTATATTAACAAAATACTTCTGAGATCTAATAATGCACTGTCATAACTGACAGTTTGAGGAGCCTGATTTTGCAAAGCCCTGAGCAGACCTGTGAAAACACAGCAGCTAGTGAAAGTAAAGAATATTACTTGACAACCATGAAGGACAAAGATCAAATTAAACAGGGCCTTAAGATGGTCTAAATTCAAGCTTACATGAACTAAAGCATCTGTTAAGCTTAAGAGTCAACCCAACTAATGGGAAGCAGCTCTAGCAACCAAGATGAACGCTGCCAGAATGCAGTGTATTAAAAAACCACAAACGCTTAAAAGAATGTTATTGACACTGTACTCAAGGACAAGCAACTAACCCTAGAAAAACTAGAATCTGGTCCTTTTCTTCTAAACTTTGTCAGAACAAACAGCCACAGCAACTTTCATTACTGCTGACAAAACAATGAAATTAACAGACTGGCACTTGATACATTCTTGTACAAGTTGTACTGTCTTTGGAAAAAAAAATAATATAGCTTTCAAATAAATACTCTTGCACATAGCTGAACTTGTCAATGGTAGCATTCAATTTAAAGGGACTGTAAGTCTCTAATGAGTAAAGTTATACATTAACTTATTCTTGAAAATTGCAGCTATAAAACCACCGATGTAGTTGAATTTGAAAACAGAGGTTTTATTTGTACTCTTTCTGATGAATTAATTCAACGTACTGTTTTTAAAATAAAACTTCAACTTACATGTCCTTTAGTCTTGCATTTAAATTTGGAAGTCCCATATATTCACTAAGCTCCTGAAAGAATATTTTGACAAAAATCCTACTGGAGGAAGTGGTTGTTTCTTCACTCAGTATTATACACTCCAGAACCTGAAAATGTTTAGGAAAAAAACACACAAATGAAAGAAAGTATGTTCAAACTTCACCTAAAACCCTTTGGCCTCCTGAAAAAAACAAGTAAAGACTATTTATTTATTTTTGTTCACCAATGCACACTAATTCTCAGTCAAGAACTTTTCTTCCTTGAAAGGTCCGTTCTAACAAGAAATTTCTGATCATTTTTAAACTAGCAATTGTTTCAGGATTTATCCTGTCCAAGAAAAGTCAGTGGAAGAAAAACAGGTGTGAGAACTCCTGGAAAGTTAAAGATTTGAAATGGGTGTTCTAAAGAGGTGAGATATTTGGATTAATTTGTGTGTGCCTGAAGAATGTCAATTAGATTACATTATCGAACAAGAATAAAAGTGTAGGAAAAGAGAATTGTAATTATTTCTAAAGTTTCATATAAAAAGCCTGAAAATTTTCTGTATGAAGTTAATTTTAGATGATTTCTTTACATTTACTTTTTGAGAGACAGCTAATTACACTGCTGATTAGCTAAAAAAGTGTACATTTTAATCAACCAATTCCAGCTCAGCTCTGTAAAATAACAGCTCAGAGCCACTAATGAAGAACTGTGGGAGACAGAAACAGGATAGGATGTTCAATGGTGTATCTCAGAATACATTTAAAATAATTGTTTGCTACAAGTGCCAATAGTTTCAAAACGTTGAATGAATACTAAAACCAATTTATTACTAATTTCTGAATTACTACAGATTAATAATTAAATAAAAAACCTTTGGCAATAGCCAGTTCTACTCACACTCCAGGGAATGGAATCAGTGTACAGCAGATGAGCAAACATCTTGGCAACATTCCTTAATTTGTTTGTTTCCAAACGATGAATGGTATCATACTGTTCCTTGAAAATAGCTTCAAAGGATTCCATATATTCTTTTTTTAACATGCAGAAACGCTGAAACAGTATTTTACAATTTAAATAACCAGATTAAGCAAAATATTAAACACGCAAATAACATATGCATAAATGACTTATGCAATGTAAATGTAATGCTGCTAATATTTATCACAAGACCTTCTGTTAAAAACTAATACTTATAGAAAACATCTCCAAACAGATACAATTGATTGCTTCCAGCAGTTTGTCAGAGCATGGAACTCATCTGCATTGCAAAGTAGTAATTAACAATTTTGACCTACAGCAAATGATTCAGCAATTTATTTTACTTCTATACATCCAGTATTCTCACTGGGCGTAACCCCTCAAATACAACTTTTTTCATGATGTCACTGAGAGGGTATTTAAGACCAGAGAGGCAGCAGGAACACAGTGAGAGGCAAGACACTTCGGACATAAACACTGCAATGAACACTAAAAAAATTTAAAAATTAGTTTTTAAAAATTAAATTAAAAATTATATTTTTTAAAAAAATTAAAAATTAAAGTAAAAAGAAATTAACAGTTACATCCTACAGCTTTTTAACATCCACATTCAAATGGCTGGTGCTTCATAACAATATCAGCAGAAATATTTCCTCAAATACTGAATTTAAAAAAAAACCTACAAATGGAAGTAAACACTTGCTTTCATCAGAACTGCTTACTCTATTTGACTTAGCGAGTCAGCTCTGCCAATGTAAGAGATAGGAAGAGCTTAGGTAATTAACCATGACTACATTTGTAGTTATTTTGAGAAAAATGAAAACAACACCAAAGACCCAAGATGCTAAATGTTTACTGAAAGACAACAAAACAGGGAAAACCAGGACAGCAACTAATGCTTTGTCTTATAAGATCTACTAAGCAGCTGAAAGAAGAGTCTCTAAAGTCAACTGTTAGCATTAAGAAAAGGATCTTTCCAGTAACTCACAACACTTTTAACTTCTTTTAATATCAATGCCTTGGCCTCCCATTTACTTCTCTACTGTAATGGAAAAATGGGAGGCCAAAAAGGAGAAAATGAGTTCTCATTTGGCATTCACTGTGCTTGTTACAATCCAGATGCTAATTCAATCAATTAATATAATCATTTTCAGTATAGTAAAGACTATTAGTTTTACTTCTCTATTAAAATTGATTTGACAAGAGTAAACCAAAAGAAATTATCTACCATCGAGTGTAAAATCTGAAATTAGGACTCACCCCTGCCAGTAACCCAAAGAATTTTTCATATGTTCTTTGCTGAGCGCAGCAGTCAAGTATCATGTTGCAGAGTTCTTTCTGATTTCAGAGAAAACAACATTTTTTCTAGGTAAATTTGCTGTAGCAGTACAAACATCATCACAAAGTATCAAAATATTAAGGAAACGCTCACATGGATGCCAGCTGTGAAGCAAGATATTTACATAACTTCCCTGGATAAAACAGTAGTTTTCCAAATTTCTTGTGTTTCTGAAGTTATCTCAGGGTCTATATTTGCACTTTTGGCATTTGTATTTTCTCTTATGCTTAAGCTGATGTCTTTTAATGATTCTGAGCTCACTCAATGTGTAATTTAATAACAACAGTCAAAACTACTTTACTAACCATCTTTACCACAGAGCAGAAAAGAACACTAAATCCCTGCATCTGGAGAAAACATAGACAAAGAAATCCATATTTAATTACATCACAGGAGACCCCAGAATAACTGGTACCTTAGCAAGTGCTGGTTATCTTCATAACAAAACGCCAGACTTGGAAACTAGATAGATGCACGTAAATGCCTACCTTTGTGAGTAGGAGCAGACAACTCATGAATGAAATCTGTATACATCTTTACAAAGATCCTAAAATAATTAGTTCAATTTTAAACTGTAACATTTCTTTATGTAGCGGGTATAATTTTACAGGTTTTTTTAGTCACAAAATAACCATCTAGTAGTTTAAGCTCGGACACATTTTTAAATCCTACTGCTAGAAAGAATGAAATACACAAAAAAAGCAATTGCTTTTTTTTTTTTTTAAGGAGTTTTTGCACAAAATAAACATAAAAAAGCATAAAACCAGGAAGACCTCTTTTACCATTCTGAAATCTTATTTTTAAATAACCTTTTTCAAAAGCAACAAAAATAATTCAGAAGACTAACTTGAGCGCTTCTTTTCTTACTAAGGAAGTGAGCTTGGCTAGGAGAGAATGCAGGAAGTAGAGGCAGATTGGCCTCCCAAAGCTTTTTTTTTTTTTTTTTTTTTTTTTTTTACACACACACACACACACACACACACACACACACCAGTGACAGACTGCCTTCCATCTCTCTCCTGTCCGAATGCATGTGAGCATAAGCAAACATCAGCTATGGCAGAAGATACTAGCTGCCAACTACCCAAAACAACCAGTTTCCTCCCACTCCACAAAAGGCAGCCTTGTTGGAAGAAAAGATATCTGTCCTCCTTTCTGCTCATTTCCCAGTATAATCACTCCAAGTTAATTATTGTATCACCCTCCAGCTATAGATACACATAAATGTTGTTTTCCTGACTACATAAACTGAGCAGACAGTGACATGGCTTATGGCACAGTCACTAATACAACCAAAGCAAATATTCTCATATATGCATTAAAAGCCATCAAATACTGTGTTGCAGTTTTCCCCCAATTATTGTATACTTTTCCATATGACCAACTTCACAGAGTAAATCAATTTATGATGTTCCCAAATAGGTTTTAGAGTATCAGTCATATATCTTTCATGATTATTTAAAATAAACTTTAAACTTTCCACTAAGCTTACGATGCAAAAAGAAACATTTTGCCCATCACAAACTGTACTCAGAAGAAACAGCAAACCAACCACATTTAACAAGAAGAAATAATCCCTTCTGATTATACTGAGGCAGCAACGTATGAAAGAGAAACCTAAGTTTGTTTAAAGGCATTCTTTTCAACACTGTCACACTGGGTTAGCTTGATATATTAAAATGCATATTAACTTTTTATATTATCCTGCTTTACAGTAATGCTTCAGGTAATCAGTTTTTAAACAATAAAAAGGGGTAAAGTGCTGATGCCATTGCTAATAAAGTCAGCAAGATTTGAAAAACAAATTACTTCTTTTCCTCATCTTAAATGCAATTACAATATTGGTATCCCCTGTGGTTTACAGTAATTAAATATTTTAACATTTTAATTAAATATTACAATGATTTCTAGGAGGGTATCTTGAATAACCACATGCATGAAAATAGCTTTGCCCATAGACATCCTTGCCAGTGTTATCCAAACAACTCAAGGTTAGGTCTACAGTAACTGTCTTTCAGATTAAAAATTAACAAACTTGAAAATGATTTAATTATTTTTTGAGAGATGTAACAAGTTCACAAAACAATTCCAGCTTCAATTATAGCTTTAAGAGGTTAGTTAACTTGTTTTGTTGCTTCCAGTGCTAAAGTTTCTAAAGATGATTAAGGTGAGGAAAGCTTGTGGGTTTTACTGCAGCATTTGCTTTAAAGAATGTAACAAGCGCTTCCCAGTTTTGAAGACACTTTGTGTACTGTGCTGTCCAAAGCCTTCCATACAATGACAAGCAAGCAAGCATCCAGATTTGGTCAGATACTAAGTACAGCTATCTTGTCATGAAGTAAATAAATCCTTCAAAAAATATCTGATGTCCAACACAGAACGAGCGAAATCTCTTGTGAAGATCTTTACCTCAATACCGTATTATGGAAAAATGCCACTTCCCAAAACTGCTGAGATTGAAAATAAGGAGAAAGACTTCTCTACATACACTGTATTTCCCCAAGTTCTCACTTGAACAATTCCTGATCAAGCAGGATAATGGGTTGGATGGACTTAAGCGCAGCCTTGCAGGGAGATTATCTTTTTTAAACCAGCATTACTGCTTTAAAGAACAAGCATACCCTTGCTACTCTACTCTATTAAACTAGCTTCACACATAAGGGCTAAATAACTTCAGAAAGAGAAGTTAACTCAGTTTTCTCACTCCTTTCTGATTCTGTGTTTCTTCTTACACTATATATTTTTTTCATTCATTCATTCTCCTTTGTTTCTTGCTGTGATTTCTTTAAGAGCCACTCCTCCTCTTTCAGAGTTGACCCACAGCTGTTCTCCAAGGAGGCCGCTTTGCTCCTCCTTCCCTACCTGGAAGTGATGACATTTCCCCTCTCCTTCCTTGCAGCCATGCAGTTCTGCTCCTGTACTGACTATATAAGCTGTATACAATCTGAAGCAACCGTGAGATATCCCTTATCCACAGACTACTAGTTCTTTTTAAAACATACAAGTTCCCACGCTAGTACGTGTGTTTCTATGATCATGTAATGAACTGAAAGAACCAATATGCTGGAAACAAAACTAGTAAGGGATTATAGGCTGGTTTACACCACTGTGAAATTACCTAAAATCAGCATCTTGTTTTTGTACATTGTTGCAGTGTTTTCACAGATGCTGTTCCTCATTCTTCTCTATTCCAGCTGAAGTTTATTTTACTACCTTTAAGCTTTCCCTACAATGGTAGGGAAATGTAGTGCATGCAACTTACATATGCCTATTTTTTCCAGCATCTCTCTCTTCCTTCCCTCAGTTCTCAGAATTATTGCACAGAGCCAAGGCTGACAAAGGGATAGAAGGTGCTTCAGTAGCAGGTGGTCTGGCAAACTGCACATAATGCTTTTGGCAGTTCCAGGTCTGTCCTCTATTAGGTCAGCTGATAGTTATTCTTCAACTTCCATTATCCCTTTGCCTACATTTTTATTTTTTTTTAAACCTCAGTTTGTTTTATGATTAGAGAACTGTATGGTTAAAGTTGAACATACTCATCAGAAGACAATTAGACCTACAGGATTTTATGTAGGAAGAAAAAAATGCATATAAGGACACACATGTATTTAATTGTGCTGCTTTAAATCTGCTTCCCGCTACAAGTCTGCAGCACACATGGAAGGCTCTAGTAAAACAATACATTGAAGCCACACAGCATATGCTTCCTTTCAGTCTCAAAGGTATGTGTGCAAAAATTAAGTAACGCCACTGAGGTGATGTGGGCAATTCCATCTTCACAGCTTAAATGCATACACAGAAGTTTGCAAGATCAAAGCCTAGCCAGAACTCTAGCTAGCACCAGGTACTAGTAATACAGAATATCACCTCCTCTTCTCGTCTATATTTTTATTTTGTAGATGGACGTGTATACCAAAATAAACACAGAAAGGGCAATGAGCTTCACAGTTAGATAATGAAATCAGCTATTTTTACATCAGTAACATTTTTATTAATGATAAAGATATGCAGTTAAAGGAAGCTTTTATGTTTTTTATATTTATTGGAAACATTTTAATAAAAACATCACCTACCACAGTTATAAAATGCATAAATCCTATTAAAAAAAAAAGAATTTAAGTCTAGACACTTCAGAGAGTTGCAAAAAAAATTAAAAAAAGCTAGCATTTTCTCATTCAAAAGATAAACGAGTCAAATGCTGGCACCTTCTAATAGATTTCATGTATTTTAAAAAGCACATTTTAAAATATAAGTTAGGTTTCTGGGACTTCATTCTGTATACACATGGCTTAGAAGTTCCCCTTAATTTGTTACTATTTATTTCCAAGAGATACTTTGAATAATCCAGCTACACAATTAGTTATTTTCTTCTGCAAACATTCAGTTCCTCCATGATCCTGAAGCCTAAACAAGTAACCCCTGTTCAGGTCGTGACAGAAACCTCAGGTCAAACAAAGCACCTAGTTCATTCCCATCTACTTCACTCTGTTTAGAAACTGCTTGCATTTTAAATATGTAATCTACATACTAACTGGAGGGAAAGGAAGAAAGTAGATAAACTGGTTCCATAAAGGGCATTTTTCAGATTTTATCTCAAGATCCACATTCTGCAGTTACACGTGCGTTTCTGATGTAACTTGGGGGATTATACTGATGTCAATGGCACTGCATGGTGCACACAGTAAAGCCACAGAACAAGACCCCATCTATTAAAATTTTATATTTTAAATGTAATACAGTGTTTAGAAGCAGGTTTTTTTGCACTTAGTCTTCTGAGGATCTTATATGTGTAAAAACTGGATCAAAAAATACAGCATAACTCATAAGAACTTAAATTAGTGTAAAATGGTCAGATAGTAACCTAGTATAAACAAGCATTCAGATCAAAACTTCCACTTGAAAAACATCACAAAATCAAATTTCTAGTGGAAGCATGGACCCATCTCAAACAAACACAAGCCTACTGGTAACACTGATCGTTCTTTCTCTCCTCAACACCTTTTCAAGTCGCCTAAGGAATAGACCTGAATCCGAGAAACAATTTATCATCTACACACCATGGAATACTCTAGACATCAATTCACAGGGCACATAACCTAACCTATCCATCCTACGTACTGAAAGAATACACTATAAATCAAAGGACTGTTAGAGGCATTCCTAGGATCCTACAGATTGTAAAAAAACAGCCAAACAAAAAAACCCCCATCATTATGCCCTATATTAGTTATTGTCTCTCAGAGGAAACTGCATCAAGCCAAGTCCTATTTCAACACAAGTCTGAAATAAACTGAAGGCTCCATGAAATAAACAAATAAAATGATAGTCCTGCTACAAAAGACAAGGAATGGCATGGAAAGACTTAAGGATGATCATGTATTACAGACAGTAGCAAGGCTGTGAATTACCAAGGTGCAGCTGCCAAACCAACCAGCTGGGATGCCCCACATTTGACAAAAGTAAACCAATGAATCTCTGAAATCACTGACTTGATCAGAACGGAGTTATCAGATTTAGATCATCCCTCTCCATACCAGCTTCTTGGACTCTGTTTTCACTGAATGTCAAGTCAAAATAAGTACTCCTGCTCTCTTCAAAACTAAATTAAGAAATAGCACAAGCAAGACACTCTCACCCCCCACCCCCCCCCACCCCAAAGTAGGACTGTTTTGAGGAAGTGTGACTCCGTCCTGTAAAACTGAAAATGTGTCAAATGCATGCATAAGTCTTTCAAGGGTTTGCTTAAAAAAAAAAAACTTCTCATATCAAGTAAAAGAAATAAATCCTGTGACCCATTATTTTTGTTTTTGTATAGCCACACTGAAGGTCAGATATTGTTACAGAAGAGGCCCTAATTTAGTTCAGCAAAGTTCCAAGTGTTGCTGTATACAGATTCAATTTACATCACAATCATTGGGAAGAACAAACCAAGCCTTTCTGTTTTATCCAAATGCTTGAAGAGCAAGAACAATATATTTTTCTCCCTGAGAAAGACTGAAGAATAAAGTAAGAATCCTTTATGAGCTCAGCTTGAATGATGCTTCAGTCCATTTTAACTAAGTATTCTGTAAGCAGTAAAATCTTTCCAAAAAAAAAAAAAAAAAAAAAAAAAAAAAAAAAAAAAAGAATCCAAACCCCAAATGCATTCCACATACACGTGGATTCATTCCACATACACGTTTCACTAAAGAAGGAGCAATTCTCCAGGTAAGTACTTGCGAGTGGACAGATAGGAGTGCTATCTAGATCTGAACTACCATGAAGAAATCATTTTCTTTCAACTAAAAGCATCAAAAACAGAAACACACTCTCTTTCAAGAGCAGAGGTAACAAAACCTGGTAAGGGAAAAAAAAGTGAAAAGCCCATTTCTGACATTTTTCATTGGGCTTGGTTTTTTTTTTTTCTTTTTCTTTTTTTTCCCTGTAAGAGTTTTGAAGCCAGAAGAACTGGTAATACCACATTCCTCTACTACAGTTTTAACTTAAATTTTCTTCTTTGGCAGTGCATTGGATTTACACCATTTTAACACGGATAATAACAGCACTTTAAGAACAGAAGTAGTTCTCTCTGCCAAGATCAAACATATGCCCAAAGCAGAAACTGAAAAGCTTGTTTAGAACAGCTTGTCACAGGCTGTAGTACAGACTACAACAAAGCTCTTCAACTTTTGATCTGCATGCTTCAGTTGGGTCTAAAAAAAAAAAAAAAAAAAAAAAAGCAAAAAACAAAACAAAACCAAAAAAAACCCAAAAAACAAGAAAATGCACTCAAATAAAAGGGGTTCTTGAGCTTTAACAATGGCTTTTATTGCTTTTTTTGCTGTGGATTTGACTCACATCAGTATGTTTGTTCTGTTCCTTAGCATTAGAAGTAGTACTTAACTATTCGGAATATCAAATTCAGACTTTTATTCTCATTATTTTTCTGCTTTTAAGGTTAAAAAGAAAAAAATACAATGAAGATTTGAAACATATTTACAGTAAAAAAAAAAAAAAAAAAGCCTGCTTTTCTTGAGCATTTTTGTAAATCCAACTGAGGCCTGAGATCAAAAGTTGAAAGCTGGGCAAGAAAACTGCTTGTAAGCTTGCAACAGAAAACTGCAGTTATTTTTAAATGAAGAATAGAACACAGAGGTAGAAAAACTTCTCTGTTGAAAAGAAAGGGCATGAAATAAAAGGTGCAGATGAGTATTCTTAGAAGAGGGAATATGTAGCTGGAGACTAAAAATTAACTATGCAAATTAGACAGAAATGGATGATGTTTGTGCTCAAAGGCATTCTTTATTTCTGAAAAAGCATTTCAGTTCGTAGCAGAATGAAAAACGTCTTGATTTCAAGCCACAGCACAGCAACTTAATAAAGAATAAATAAAGATTGCCAGCATTCCCATCAACACCGAGTCACACCTATACTGTAATGCCATAAAGCCTTATTAGGTTGTTCTGCTCCATAGATGATCCGTTTGAACCTTAAAGCTCTTCTGCACGTGAGATCAGTGTGGCAGACCCACGACAGGTCTGGCAGTGCATTAAGCACTTCTGTCACAAAGTAGTTGATGTGACACAATCTGTAATTCAACCGCTGACAAAAACTGCTGAATTTAAACCTGAAGTCAGCCCTACCCTATCATGTCTGAAGTCTGTGCACATAAAGACTTGAGACAAGTGCCTTAAAGTAATTAAGACTTTATTAGTCTCAAAACTGTCATTCATGTCTGTCTTCAGTTTCAAAATACTCTTAGTAGTTTTTAGGTAGCATTTCACAATTCATTACTCAAAACTGTGGAATACAGTCTTACAGATAAAATTAATGAAAGCTAATAGTTTTCATTTGATAAAGTATTCTGGAAGGAAGAAATTGACATTTAGCATAATTAGAAAACAAATTTTGCAATGAAAACTTTAAGTTTTCCAATTTTTGAAAAGTAGAAACCATACTGAATGACACTAGAATTAACTCTAATACGTACACCTTGTAATAATTGCCACTCATAGTGGGGCTGGCACGGAGAATGAGCTCTACAGGGTCTTCATTATATCAGAACTGAGGCCAGCATAAAGGTTTTATGAAAGAGCAATCAACTAACCATGGCATCACCACCTCTCCTACATGAAACGAAGCTGCGATTTCCTTACAAGAACAAACATGAGTTTATCAAACATTTCAGAAGTGTATCAAGAATGGTTAAAGCTTGGAATCATAAGATGTGAAAAAAATGTTGGGCAAGATCCAGCATCTTCCTGAAAAACAGGTTCATGGAACTTTCATTTAAGGGAAAACCAAACAAAAAAAAAAAGGGCAGAGGGACAGGGAGCTTTATGGCTAAAAAAAATTCATCCTGTGACTTGTTTCAACTATGGAAGTAGTGAGAATAATTTCAAAAAGGCTTCATTTAAGAACGTACGGGATATAAGAGAATTTTTGTTTAGAAATAGAGGGTCAAATCAGACAGAAATGCCCTGCCATCCATTTAGCACATGGACAGATCTGAGGTGCATAAATCCTTTTATAACTTCAGTATCTACAACTGATTGTCCTTTCCACTCTCACACTGATCAGGAAACTGTATTTTCCTTCTCCACTATAAAACACTGCTTAGGAGCTGTAAGCCCATACGAGTCAAAGCTCTCATATTTTTTATTAAGGTAAAATAAAAAGTAATGATTATTATTAGGGAATGAAAACAGCACAAAGAGGAGGTGGCATCTTATGAAAAGATGCAGATTTACATCAGTTGTACTCAGCCATGAACTGCAGGAATTTTTGCAACTAGTATGAATGATACCAGTTTGATACAGTTGATAGCAGTTTATCTCTTTTCATAAAACAATGCGTACATACACACAAAACGCCAACAAGAACTCTTCAGCATTTAACCTAAAGGCATCTAATTAATAGTAATTAGAACAGAACCCTAGTTATATGGATCACATAACATTCTTTTTTTTTTTTAAATAGGATGCTTATGCTAACTGCAGCCAATCATCTATGCACCACAAATTTTAATATTCAAATACAAAAATTGGTATTAATCTGCATGTAATTCTTCTCAGAGAGTGTTAAAAGTTGATACTAAAATCTGTGACGATTAGAGAAATTTGAACACTAAAGTAACGACAGGAAAAAATATACTGGAATGAAACATTAGGAAAACAAAGTAGCGCTGTCCAGAGACATAACCAGACAGCTGACAGGATATCATGTTCTGTACCCCTCCATCAATTGTTCTTTAAAAATACATTACTCAGTAGAAACATTCCAGAGATTAAGTCTTAATGGTAAAAAGCTGCCATACTGTAGTCAACATTGTATTTTGTTTGGTTACTAGTAGTTCCATATACAGACTATTAGACAATTTAATTTATCCATCATTTTGTAAGTCTCAAAACTAGATCTGGAAGTTCCTTTCAGAGCTTTCCTACAAAATTAAGAATGAATAATAACTTCTGCTTTTGCAATGCAGCAGAAAAACACGTATTTACCCATTTCTTTTGCATATAGTAATATTCTTACATTTTTTTAAATTGTGATTGATAGTGGAAATATAAAATTTCTCAAAGCTCACACTTTTATATTTCTACAAAGCACATCACAGGGTTATGTAATAAAAAAAGATAAACACTTGGTAAAAGGACCACATAAGTATGAGAGAAATAACACATTAAATTCATCTCTGTTTATCTGCTTATTTTCATTTGCGATTAAGGCAACCCACAAAAGCAGAAGAAAATAACCTAATGCCCAATACTGAGTCAAACCTCACAAAATACCTAGTTTTCTGAACTGAAGTGGTAGAAAAGTCTATTTCTTTCCACACTTCAGATTGTGATTAATGCAGGTTTTTCGTTTAAATATATATTTTCTCCTTGCAGTTCTTGACCATAGAACAGATGATAGCTGAGACACAGCAATGGGATTAAACACCAGCAGTTGAGAATCAGTCATCAAGCCAATTACTAAAGCAATGATGCTCAAGTTCTATCTACACTGTATAACATAGCTTATGCATTCCTGACTGTTCTCTACTCTTTATAGCTGAATTGATTTTCTGCAACACAGCATTTTTTCCCCAACTACTCAGGAATTCTTCAGGTTATGGCTTCACTGGAACCCAGAATCGTATCAATGCTTTGTATTGCATTTAGGCAGCGTTGAATCATTTCATGCACAAAATTAAAGAATCAAATAAGACAAAAACATAGCAGTCACGTGAAACTTTTAAATTACTTTTATGTAAATTGTTTGCTGGCTAAAGGACAATTTCTCTTACTTGAGAACACATCTGATGATCTCCAAGACGGCAACTAAGCATCCATACACAGATTGCTTTAAATCAATACACAATATTACTAGGAAAAAAAACCAACACAACACCAAAAACTGAAAGCAATGACATGATTCATTCTTTTAATACCAATCTGTATTTCAAGTCCTACTGACAAACTCCACAGCTGCCTGAAAATACCTCCAACTCCATTCTCTTTCAGAGTCAGAGTTCTGAAAATGTCTTCCAAGTTATGGTACTTTTGTTATAGGATAACCATTTTCCAACAGTCCAACCAACAAATCTTTTCAGGCTTTAAACAAATATTTTAAACTGCTTGTCAGCAAGGAGCAATTACACAAAAGAAACGTGTTAAGAAATATGTCAGCCTAAGTGCCCTAAAGGTTTAAAGACATATTGAGGAAAAACAGCTATAAGGAGACACTGTCATTCATTTACTTGCCACACAAGTTAGGTCCCAGGACAAGTAAGGATTCTCAATACTACACAACTACTTCACATTAATAGCAACAACAAAAAATAAGCTTACTGTTTGACTTTCAGGAAAATCCATCTTCAGCAATTTGTGAGCACATTCTTCAAAGTCTAAGCTGCAATAAGAAAAAAAAAAATTCTTCTTATCTGAGCAATATACAGCTGTACTAAAACACCTGAAAATCACTGACTTTTGTTCACTTGAAAATTTTGATTACAGCAATACTCACAGAAAAGTCCTAGTGCATTAACTTGTATTATTGTATTGTAGAACAAAGATTTTTGTTTGAAATGATGATTTAAGAACCCACTGTCAAAATAATAGTTAATTTTCTACCTTATAAATCAAGTTCCATATGGTATTTTTAAAAAAAACGATGCTAAAGCAGGATTTAAAAAAAGAAGAGAATTCAAATTCGGTCACATGAAAAGAAATGCAATTGCGTATAAATTATATCATGTTTACCTTGACTGAATAGCAAGATAAATGGTACGACGGAAGGAAACCAGGTTGATCTCTGTTTTGTCATGGACAGTAACTTTCTGGCCTATGAAAGAAACACAATTTGGAAATAACAAAACATTAAGTCATATTTTTTATAATATCTATGTATCTCTTAGAACATATCTATTTTTATTAGGTCTGCAACACATCTGTGTAAAAATACCTTTTGTATCAATACTTAAGATTTAGGCAGTATTGTGTTTGTATATTTATTTCTATCAAAGTAAAGAATTTAAAATCAATGTTCGCCTTATCTATGACTAACAGGTAAATATTTAGAGATACAGCAGAGATACAGAAAGCCTCCTTTTAAATTTTCACTCTTATGCTATGTGCTAGTATTAAACACTTAGATCTGGGAATAATTGCAGATTAAAGCCTCCCTTAACATTGCAGTGTTCTTAGTTTTATAAAATGTGCAACAAAAGTCAAGCTTTCCTTTACAGTTTAACCTACAAAAAGAAAAACAAAAAACGTGCACTCAAAACAATTCCAACAATCAAACAAAAAACAAACAAAACTCCAAAACTATCACCACTAAGTTGCCAGTCACACACTTACCATCTTCATCCTCTTCTTCATCTTCATCTTCCTCTTCATCACTACTTCCAGCCTCCTGATCTGGTTCAGACTCACTGTCACCTTCATCAAGGATTTCTGAAAGAGCAGATTAAAGGTGTACAGAACGTAATAATTCAGTTACCAAAACAACAATTGATCTAACATCTGAGATTGAAAGGATGTCTCAGGCAAAGAAGGTATGCCACAACTGGCTAAAAACATAGCTGTAGGGACAATACTGAGGAAAGGGATGGGAGTATGTCAGAAAGGAGTATGATGAATTGAAATGCAGTTATCTGAAAAACAAATGCCACCTGCAGTTAAACAAGACTTGTAACGATAGTTGGGTAACTAAATAGCATATAAAATACACAAAGTACATAAACACATATTTTACATATAGCATGCACATATAACATCTAATAGAATACATCTATTATGTATAAAACATGTACACCTGTACACGTACACATGTACACCTACCTTTCTTGAGCGCTTTGTATTTCTCTTCATTTTCCATAAAGTTGGGATCCATCTTGAAAACATCTTTAAAATAAAAATGAGTCTTTAAAACACAAAATGAAAATAAGGCTGTATATAAAATCTTTAGTTTGTTTTTGTGTGAAATATAATCATGGAAAATATTTATATTTCTAACTTACTAAGAACATCCTCTGGGTTGTATTCATCTTCTAAAGGCAACATATGAGTAAACTGATCTTCCTCTTCCACTAGATCTAATCCCTCTGGAATGATTGGATGATCCTTGAAGCCATCCTTCCGTACAGCAAACATAACTTCTATCATGTACTGAACACGCATGTCAATTTTAGACTCGTGGAGAATGTGTCGAAGACGGTCAAAGATTGCTTTGGAAAAAACGAAATATTTAATATGGACAAGGACTGAACATAACACAAAACAAGAAAAGGCTAATATATTGGCTCATTATACTTACCATTAATACCTCTAGGAGAAACTTCTGTTAGCTTGAGCCCACTCTCCTTAAGAAATCCAATTGCTACTTCAATACTGTCATCAGTAGGCCTTTCAAGAAGCAAGGTGAGCATTTCCAAACATAAAACCTCATGAGCCTTTAGAAAGAATATCAGTAAAGAACCAGAATTTACAATATTTCTTTGAGGATGTCACACCATTTGTTTAATCACATAAAGAAGGCAACACTGGACAAAACTAATTAAGAGGTTGTCAACATTTCATACACAATTTAGCTATTTATATTTACACTATCTTCACAGTGAACATGACTATACTTTTGAAATATGAATACATTCTAATGAACATTTTACCATTACTGAAAAAAACAGAATGCATTTATACAAACAAATAAAATAATACTTAGCTTACTAAAACTAGTTTTAGCATTGCATAGTCTTTCAAAATAACTGCAAGAAGTAACGTTTCAAACTGAAGTATCTTATACACCAGGGATAGAAACCCTGGTACCTCTAACACAGAAGATGGTAAAACAAGGAAATATACAAATTTGATTCAATTGATTCTGATCCTGTCTACAGACTTAATCATCTTTGTATGAGATTACAGTGCTGCAAGAAAATTCCATTTAGTATCTGCAGGAATTCATTTGCTTTCTATCACAAGCTATCAGAACAGTATCCCAAACATATATGTAAAGTTTTGGGAAGCTCTCAGACATTAAATGCAATGGCTAGAGATGAGAACATCACAGCCATATTATCAGACAAAATCTCTTTTCTAGAAAGTCCCAACAACTTACAGCAAGTACTGACAGGAAATCTGAACTCAGTTTTCCCATAATTTATGGAAAAGGAGAAGTAAATTCACTTGAGCTACCACTATCTTGAAGCTAAAATAAATAGAAAGCCATATAAAATATGAGCAAGTGAAAACAAAGTAACATACCACATTCTGATTCATCAAATGCGCAACGAACTTTGAAGACGTCAGACAGAGTTGCTGCAAAAGAAATAAACGACTGGAAACTGTAACATCTTACATGAAAGAAACTGTAACATCTTACATGAAAGAAACACTTGTAACTGAGACATTCTATACTATCAATTTGTGCTTCTCAGTCAAATTAAGACATGAAAATAACTATTTTGGTATACTGGCAATTATTCTACCATTAGAACTGCATACGTCCAAGTAAAATATAAAAATAGCATCACAATTCCAAGCTGAAATCAGTAGCCAAGCTTTCATAATACACGAGTGCTACTTTATTTAACGTACACATGGTAGGTGAAGCATAATGATACAATACAAACCACAGGTCATGGCTGTGCACCCTTGAAATACCTAACTTGAATACACTCAGTACAAAATTACTCAGCAGTTACAAGTTTTAGCATTTTGTCTCTTCACATTTTTTACATACCTTATCATTTCTGCGATATCCTTTGCGAAAATTTAGTATCAACCTCTTGAGAATCAATTCACCAATATTTGGAAACTTTGAATTAATAATTGCCACAAGAGCCGCATAAACATGGGTAAAAATTGGAGAGGCACCCTGAGCTTGCAAAATGGATCTAGACAGCAATCCCCTGCAAATATACACAAGTTTAAGAATAAAATTTTTCTTATAATAAAACACAACGTTTTCTCCCATTACGTATCACAAAATAGGACTGCATTGTTTGAATAGTTAGAAAGGTGCTATGTGGTCATTTTCTAACAGTTGTTCACTGCAAAGCCCAGGAGGAAAAAAAAAAAAGCCCTCAAAATGTGACTCTTTAAAGTACTACTTACTATAGGGTTAATAAACGGAATAGAACTCATCTGATACGTGTATAAAGGAACAGAATACTTGGTTTTAAAACTATTAGCTACAAATGCAAATTAAATTAGTCTGGTTATGATCATATTTACTTGTACAATCACCATGATTTATAACTGCTAGAATCATAGAAATACCTAATAGCTAAATAGCCTTTTCTCCACATTACAATGGGAAAGATGAAGGTGGTAAACAGATCAGTCAGACAATTGTAGAAAAGTGTTTTGGCTAAAAATATTTACTTCAGATAAAGTCCAGGAACACAGAAAGAAATAGACAGGCACATGTAAATTGCAAGTCATTCAAGTAAAATCAATAGATAAGCTAAAATAAAAAGGAAACATGCTATCTGCTCTACTGTCTTATTCTTCCAAGCACGTACTCCTTCCTCTACCCCTCTGCTCCCAGCCCCTTTCCTCAAGCAGGGTAGTCCTCTGCATAGGAAAATATAGCCATAGGAAAATATAAGCTTTTAAAGTCAGATTAGTCACCATACACTAAACATACAGTGATGCAAGAATGTACAATATACATATTTACAGAAAAAAAAAAAAGTTGACTTAAATATTTCAACATTTACCTTCCTCGAACAATATTCTCCTGAAGCAGCTCATGAATAATATTTTCTATATTAGAAACGTTTACTTTATTGACGAGACCGTTGATGGACTTCTTCAAGGCTTCCCAACTCATCCTCTGATATGCCAAGCTATTCAAAGGCATCACAGATTAGTAAAGCATAAATTTGTGGCAGCGCTGTTATATATACAAAAATGTGAAGATGCAATATATTAAATAAAAAAACTAAGAAAACATTCACAGCACAGATGTAATGACTAGCTCACAATTATACATTAAATGACTACAAACCCACCAAACCAACATGTCATGCCAAAATGTAATTCCCACAGATGTGGTATAACCCAGAATGTTTGTCTTTTAATGGCATTAGGAAAAAAAAGCCTGTTTATGCTCTGTATCCTACTTTTCCATTAAGAGCAGAAGTGGAGAGGGTCATAGTCTGATTTGTTATTTTTGTTGTTGTCTGTTTGGCTAGCACTTTGTTTTCCTCAGACAGGTTGGGAAGAGAAAATGACTTAAGAAAAATGGCTCTCATTTTTTTTCTGATCAGAAAGGTATCTCAAGAAGTGTCCCACTTATAACAACGTTCCTTAAAACCCTTCATAGTTTTGTTTTTCAGGACGAATTCTAATGTTACCTTCAACTCACCTGTTTTTATCAGTAATTTGTTCTTGCATCATCCTGAGCTTGGCAGGTGGAATATATGCACCACCTGTGCGAGTAAGGATTGGATCCACTTCTTCTTTCTTCTTCTTTGAAGTGGCTTCTTCATGAGTATTTGAGCCCTGAACTGTTGACCTCTCTGGACTCCTATGATCAGGGGAAGAGAGTCTTCTCTTCCTCCTTCGATCATAATCTCTTTCTTCCCACTTTTCATAGTATCTGTCTCTCCCTCTCTCCAGCCTTCTAAAAAGACAAAAAAAAAAAAAAAAAAGAAAAAAGAAAAAAAGAAGCTGTTTTCCTCTTTTGTTGTTTAAAGTGAGTACCTTCATAGGAATTGAAAAACAGGTCTTAGTATTCACCTTTCTGAAGATCTGTCATCATAATACTCCCTTCTTGAATATTCTTGATCATATCTGCTGTCATCAGAATATCTTCTTCTTCTGGGAGATGGAGACCTGTCATGCTCTACATCCCTATTCACAAACCAAGACACAAAATTCTCAGTAAAAGGATTAGAGAAACTATGCTATTAATAACTACCTGCAATGCAATCTGTTACATACACACCAACAATTCCAATTCTGCACTCCACTCTTAGTATGTGCATCATTCAAAAACAAGATGTTCCCTTTATAAATTGTTGCCAGACAGCAAAAAAAGAAAAAATGAAAATAAAGAAATCAACAGAATCACCTTAAAAGGAAGCACCTCCTACCATGTGGGATAAACGCTAAATGTCAGTAACATCAATCACCAAAGGCAAGTGCCACACCGCATTTCTTGAAACTCACGTATTCACTTCAGCTACTTTTGAGGTGGTGCATGAAACAGACGCCACTAAAAATGATTGCCTTTGGTACAAGATGCTTTATTCCAATTCAAATATGAAATATAGGTAAACTGCTAGTGCTTCATCTCCTGCATCAGTAGACTGTGCTTCAAACAATACTTGTACACCTGTTGCTGGCCTCCATAATCTTGCTATAAACATCAGTACTGTTCCACAAAAGAAGGTGTTATCTAATTTCCATTTTCAAGATCCCTGAGATTTTAACTGAGAATTTTAGACTAAAAGTATTTAGTCTTAATTACAAATCTATTTAACTACTGCTTTTTATACACGCAAGTATTTTATTAAACCTGCAATTATTTTTCACAGCTATTATGGTAGCGTATAAAATCATACTATATTCAGTTTTCACCTTTGTTGTTTGTTTCAATTTTTCTCTCCCTAGAAGGTGTGTACATACATACATACATATATATACACACACACACACACACACATAATCACAGGGAACATAAATCAATCATTTCTACCTGTCCTCTGGAGTCAAACTTCTGTGCCGTGGACTGTATTTTTCTTTCTTTTCATGACTGGACCCATGCTTAAATAAAAGAGAAAAAAAATTCAACTTCAAAGACATAAAACAACTAGTGTGAACACACACACACATACATATAGACATCAAGGCATATGATGGCTTTAGCCCACTACATATTTATAAGAAGCAATGTTCATCAAATAAAGCTAATAGCAGTCCAACTTATCACAAGGAGAGCTGCTTCTAAATAACACATACTTAAGCAGCTGCTACAGGATACTGTAGATGCTAAGTTTTTATCATGATTTCAAGAGGCTGAACGCAGATGAAAAATCATACAGGTTACTAAAAGAAATTACAAACTGAATGAGATTGAGTATTTTCACGGTTTACCCTGCTTCTACAGGGCATTTGCTATGGATTACTGTCAGAGACTAGGCAAAATCAACCTTCAGTCTTTGTTTCTTTACTGTTTTCTTTATCCACACATCCTTTTATACTTTGTTGTATCATGTGCAACACTGTTTACAGACATCTACCAGTCCTTTTGTTTAGCAAACGGCAAGTATATCTTCCCTCTTCTAAAGATTCTTTTTTACTTTTTAATTAAAAAAACTCTCATTTTTTTCTAACCATTGTATGTTTTCTCACTGAATCATTCCTAGCTTCATAAATTTGACATGTATAAATTTAATACGCATAGTAACAACATGAAAAAGGTGGTTTTTTGGGGGGATAATGAGTTCTCATGAGCTCTACAGCATTTGCCTTGGCCCAAGTAGACTAACAGACAAGGGTTCATAGGAGTAAAACAATGTTACTGATGTGTCTGTCTCTGGGAGTTCTCAGGTATCCTTGCAAAAGCAACTATTTTGCTGAATAACTTATTTCCCTCAGCTTTTCCTGACCAGGCTTCCTATCATAGGTTACAGTATCCCTCCCAGCCCATTCCCAAAGCACCCAAAGAACCTACCTGGCTAAGTTACTCATTTCAACAGGTGAGAGAGCACTACTATAATCATTTGGTCAGGAAAACATGAGGACATACCTATGCTCAATACCAAAGGATATTTGAGCATCCCTGTCAAAAACTACTTTGGCGAGAAAGGCTGGAATGTAACTAGGAGCAAAACAGCCCAGGCAGGGTTGAACACAAACCCCCCCAGAAAGCTAGTGATAAAGATGTCACTCAAATTCAGTAAAATTCTAGTGAAAACAAATGTGGTATTTCTACACCTCATTTTTTCTCATTACTTGCCAAGAAATCAGCCCTTCCACCCTCCCTGCCACTCAGAACTGTACTGTACAACCTTTAAAGCTGAAGTTCAACTTCCACGCTAAGAAACGCAGCTGACACAGTAACTTATACTTCCTTTTCTTCTTAACATCATCATTACAGTTTCAGCACCCTTTTTCCCTATTTCCCAGCCCTTATGTTCTCAGCTGAGCCACCATTCAGCCACTTTTGTTTCACTACCACATGCCAATAATGTTCAGAACTTCCATTGCAAGGACAGCATGCACCAGCCGCTATAACTGACTGCCTTAACAGTAACACCTCTGTTGCCAGTGGCTGCCACCACCACTGTCTGCTTTACAACAAGCGTTCTATTTAATACAACATCAACAGAAACCTAGCCACCAGCAAGAAGAGAATGAGAATAATACACAACATAAGCTTCAGGGCACTTACGTTTATTTGTGTCACCCTGCTCTTCATCTCCACTTCTGCTATTTATACAAAACTCTGAACGTGCAGCAACGAGAAAATCCAAAGCGGTGACCAGTTCACCCAGAACGTTTCATCTACAATACAGAGACGACAGCAAGGATTTTATATTGTACAACACAAACGTTACATTGCCGTGCCGCAGGCCCAGCCGCGCGGCTCCCGCCCCTTCCGCCCGCTCCCCCTCCGAGCCGCGGCCCGGCACACAGGCCGCGAAAGCCGGACCCGCGGGGCTCGGGAAGCGGCTCCGCCTCCTCGCAGGGGAGAGAAAGGGCAGAGAACGGAGGGACAACTCCCGCCGCCTCACCTACACCTCGCCAAGCAGCCGCAACCCCCGCTCCGCACCTACCGCCCGCCGCCGCTGTACCGCCGCCAACGCCGTCACTTCCGGCGGAACGTGATACGCAACGAACGCGACGCGCTCAGGCACCGCCCAGCGACGGCGCAACGCACAGCGCGGGGTGCCGGGCTGCGCTGCACCACGGGAAACGCAGTGCGGTAGCGGCGGTGTGCGGCTGCCATCTTGTGCGGCGGGCGGTGGCGGGCGGCTGAGGGCGATTGCCGTGCCCGTCGGTCAGCTGTTTTGGTTTAAGTGGTCGTACGGAGCGTTCGGGAAAAACAAACTGAGCAAGTAAACAAACACAAACACTTATTTCAACAAGAAATAAGTTGATGCTGTCATCCGAAATTTGGGAATAAACGCTTTAATAAAAGCATTCTGCATTTACGAGGTCAGATGTGTGAGGGGGTATCTACACCCTAACCGCGCTTATCTGGAACAAAAGAGCTTCAGCTTGTATACGTTACCTGTGATACGTATGCAAAAGTTTCCCTGATCAGTACATGAATATTCAATATCCCCCCAAAATCGTTAACATAAGGTCCCACCTCCTTGCACATTTTGAGTGAGGGTCTCAGGACCCTCAGCGATGAAGTAAGCAGTCTTTGTGAGGAAGAATATGAAAAATTAATTGTGCTTACTTGTTGAACACTTCACATTTTATTCACTCTCATTAATCTGGAAATACAGTGTTTATTTTGTGAGAATTCTCTTGGGACAGGGCTATTTGTACTAAAGTAAAACCCCTCCTAAATCCTGGTGATGAAAACAATGAACTCATTGCGCCCTGAGGATCACTTTGCAAATCATGACTGCAACACGCTCTGCGTCTGACAGCAGTGTTCTGCTGGAAGTGCAGTGAGGAGCTGGTGAGTTTGCAGAGTTGGAACCTAACAGCTGCGACCTTATGAACATTCTGGACTTAGCACAATGGCTTTGATTGGGGCCTTGCTGCCTAACTGCATATAGCCTTTTTTTCTTTTTTGCTTGTATATTTTCTAACAGTGAAGAATATGTTTAGTTCTATAGCTTAATTAACCATAATTATGTGTCACTTTAATTAGGGCTTGATTCTACCACCAGGTTCTGTCATGTCAAATGATCTCCAGTGGTGTTAGGACATTATATGACTAAACAATTTGAAATGCTATATAAAAGGTTTTAATTTGGAAGAACCATTCCTCCCTGGTATTTATTCTCACACTGAGTACAATAATATGGATACATTTATATATAGGTTATGTTTATATATATATGTAACATATACATGTACAAACACATACAAACATCATGATGTGGCTGGATTTTGATTAATCTACTGCAGCAGTTTCAGAGTTAAGCTGCCCTGCCAAAAACTGTGATCCCACAGAAGAGTCAAGGAAAGGGAGTATCGGACCATGCCTGTGATAATTCAGCATTCAGCAGTCTTTGCTCTCAAACACTTGCAGTATTTACAAAGTGAGTACAAGCTTGGTCTCACATTTTTCCAAAGGTCAGGAGTACTTTCTTTAAATTGTGCATCATGCCAGTCAAAAATACTCTGCCCTCCAGCAAGAACAGCTGTTTTTACTTATAAAGTCATAAAAGTGAACTCTCTCATTTTGTGATCCTAAGAAGATATCAACAATCTAAGAAAATCCTAATCAAAACAAACACAGGGATAAGATGTTTTAAATAATTGGAAAAGTACAGAAGTATGTTTCTGCTTACCTCTAGCTTTTAATCACAGAATTTTATTTCCTCAGCTTTTGAATTTGCAGTGGCAGTGCCTACACAGGAGACTGAAAACAGCATGTTATCTGGATGTTATAACAACTCTGACAATATGAACTGTTAAATGTTCTCACTAGATGTACCATGAACCCACTGCAAATAGAACATCACCTGCTGGCAGGGACTTGTGCCCATGAACTCTCTATGGCTTTCCATTCTGCTGGGAAGGCAATCTCTTTCCTGACCCATGCTGTGTAAGCAGGTGCCGTCAAATAAAAAGGCATATGGCATCAATGTGGCAGCACCATCTCACAAGAAGTTTCCTGTGGCTGATGGCACATGTACCATGACTCAGGCTGTCCCTCTGAATGTGCTGAGAGAGAGCAAATGGGGAGAGCTGATCATCTCTTCAGAGGGTGTCTGAGGACAAGACCAGAAAATAAGCAGTCTACTTTGAGGTGCAACCACCGGGAAACAACTGATTACCCCTGAGGAATAAGCTTATGTTTGAAAGCTGAGTGACATGGAGAGACCACATCCTCTCATGAATTACACTATTCAGCTTCTCTGCTCAAACACAGAATGCAGAGTAAGGGCCAGGAGAGAGATTCATTGAACAAGAAAGGAAAGGACTGTGTAATTCTGAATAGAATCAGTGAAGTGATGTTTCTCTTTTTCCTTTCCTAAATTAAGGCTTTTGCATTTGAATTACAGAGCGGAGCCCTCTCATTGCTTTTCTGGCCTCCTCAACACGCAGTCTCTTCTCTGCAATGTGTTATGTAGAATTTCAGTTTTATAGAGTGTCTAGGTTTCTGATCTGGGGACATATTTTAAAAGATGTAGGTATTAATTTCGTGAAGCTGAAGAGACATTTATTTCCAAAGCCTCCGGTTTCCAAGGAAAGTTTTGAAGGGGCAGACAGCAGCGCTGGTTGGGCACTGCGTGGCAGTCTTTTTGAAGCTCCTGTGCTTGAGATCCCAAATGCACAGAGTCTGAAGCAGAGTCAAGACTCATATTTCTGAGTTCTGGAAAGGAGTAAGGCTTTAGGCATCTGCTTTTTTGTTGGTATCTTACACATCTCCTTACTCTGCATGTGGTTCTCTTCATTGCTTGGAAAGCACTCAGTTCTCTATGACTGTGGTGCATGAAACCACGTACCTAACTGTAACAACCCTGATTGCCCACGTTCAGAAAATACATAAATAAGTAAACAAACAAATAAACAAAAAAAAAAAACAAAAAAACAAAGCAAAACCCAACAAGAACAACAAAACCACAAGAGAAACAGTATGCATTTCTGAGATATCTCAGACGTATCTACTGCCCTGTGCAAGTGCAGTAGAGATGCACAAGGTGAAGTTAGTTCTAAACTAGCTAGTTCTGCTACCTTGTTTCATCAAGCTAGTGCAGCACTGGGGATGGGCTAACAATACTGTGTTGCTTCTGATATCTGAAGTAACTGATGTCAAGTGGCTGTATGTATATTTGGGGCAGCTATAATAAACATACAGAATGCTCCTCCCTCTCTCTCTGTCCATCTCTCTCTCTCTTTTTACTTTTTAAATCTGAGCAAAACAATACCTCAGACCTTAAAATAACTCCCAATTAATACAAAATTAAATACTGTATGAGTCAAAGTTAAAATATTAATTTCTACATATGGTAAATATAGAAACACAGAAAAAAGTGATAATTCAACTGAGACTAATAGCAATTAAGCCAAACATAATTATATCTTTGAAACTTGCACAAAGGGAAAAAGGATAATGTACCCAACAAATTCATATTCAGCAGCTTAATGTTGTGCACGAACACTCCATTAGTAAGCCACGGGAAACATAGTCAAGTTGTTTTCCCACGGCAGTTTTTGTCATTGTGCTCAAAATGATACAAGTTAAAAATTATCTCATGCTGCACTCCCTGGGTTGGCTCCTCACCTGGGATGAGCACTCCATCAGTTCCTACTCTTCTACACATAAGGAATAAAAGTTTGCATGTAGATGCTCACTGAAAAAGCAACTGTAGTAGCTCCAATATCTGATTCTTAGTACAAACACTATTTGCAGTTAATAGTACTTCATTAATTAATTACAAAATGACTTTCCTACCAGCTTCATTTGGAATACAACATTTATACACAACTAATTCCTATTAAAGATAATCAGTGTGACCTTTAGCATGCTGTAGAATTACAACCTTGTGCAAGGCTCAGACTGTGCTTTCAGATAGCTGCTACTATGCATCAGGTCCAGACTGTTACTTCACACCTCAGTAACACAAGAAATTGCATCCTCTGCAGTTTCAGCGCAAGGTCAGATAAGTTAACTGAGCCAAGCCAACAAAGAGGGGATGAGAAGCAAACATGAATTTGTTCAGAGCAGGATGTAGCTGTGCAAGACCTTCTGCTACCTTTCTTTCTTTCTCTCTTTTTTTTTTTTTTTTTTTTTTTTTTTTTTTGGCAGGGGGTGTTAGGGGATGATGACAGCATTAATGTTGGTTGTTACAAATTTGTATGTGAGAAAGAGCAAGATAAAGAAAGAAACAATCTCTGACACCACAAAACCGCTTCAGAGAGATCTAATGTCTTTGCTCACCATTACTTTTCAATACATACTAGGTAATAATCCTGCCCACAGCAGGGGGTTTGCAACTAGATGATCTTAAAGGTCCCTTCCAATCCAAAGCCATTCTAGGGTCATGGATTTACAATATTTCCTGAATGATACCTCATTTTGGTAATAAAAATGGGTAACATAGAGAAATACTCTTTTGTCCATGAAGGTACCAAGACATTTGAATCCTTGCCAAAACACAGCTATTCCCATGGTCTCAGCAGGAAGAGATGAGCAGACTGCAAACTTCCACACAGCTTCCACGGTGTGAAAATACATTACATGTGTTTTCTGTTACTTTTAATGATGCTCTCTCAGCTGTTTCTCATGTTAGTCAAAAAAGTGCATTCCTATGTAGTGGTGTGGACTGGTGGCAGAAGGAGTGCTGAAGGCACAGCTCTCCCAGGTGTGTGGTGTTTTCATTTCCTTACTTTCACTTGGTACTTACATACCTCAGAGGAAAACCGGTGCTTTTCCACAGTGAGGAGTGTTCACCAAACCAAGGTGTTACATTACAGCAAATCCCCTGCAGGTGGAATAAGTCTGTTTAAAATGTTGAGGCTATACGATCAATTGAACTATGTAAACATTTGGCAACTTTGTCTTCTTTAGCAACAAAAATCCATTTTTAGCACCCAACACTCATTCAGTTACGTTTTGATTCCTTTTATTAAACCCTTCTGATGTATTTTTCCATCTCCAGTCCTGTAATGAAAGCAGTCTCTGCTGTTCCGCAGAGCTGTGGCAGCAGAGCCCTCTCGTGGGGACACCAGGCTCAGTGCCCGGAGGTGGATTTGTGCCCTGAAAGCTACAGGACACGATGACACCTTCTTTTTACCCTCCCTGCCTTAACCAAGTCATTATGTTACTTAACCTGCTGCTCAGTGCTTTGGGGCTTTTTGTCCATGTTCTCTAATAAGCATACAAAGCTTCTTTTACTTAGCTCTCGATGTATAACTTTATCCAAATTTTACTCTTTAAATAGAATATGAATGTAAAGATACCAAAACAAAAATATTCTATATATGTTACGATATTTTCCTGTGTTAAGGACAAATTAACTATCTGTTGCATGTTCCTAAAACTTGCTAGATAGCTATGCCTTTCTTCAACTTTTCCAAACTAGAAATGGAAATAGATGATTTTCCCATAGTTTGTCTTTTTCAACAGTTAAATTAAACCTAGAAGAAAGCAGGTTATTCTCCCTTCTATTCTCTCCTTCTATTGCTTTCCTGCTCTACTTTATCTGATTATTTCAAGATGCAGCAGCCACTCAAGCCAGTGAAAGACAAGTTAGCACAACTATGTCTCAGCTACTGAACATTTGAATGTGGTGTTCATCTTTCATCTCCTCAGTGATAGAGAAGGAGAGATACTGTCTGACTGCTTGCAAGGAATCCCATGTGATACTGAAGCATAAATACTTCAGCACAGATAGTATCATCATAATACACTGGGAAGCACCTGGCAATATATAGTTTACCTTGTGTTTGGTGGGCCTGAAACATAAAAAACCTGTGCACTAATTAGTTCAGAATTTTTTCCTTGTTTTGATAAATGTTTGGGTCCTGATGTCCTGACAGATGAGTCAGATCTTGACAGGACACTGCACACCCCTTGGAGCTCTGGGATTTGCAGCACATCCAGCCACAGGAGCTCCTTTTAGAAGGTTGTTTGGAAAGATATTCTTTTCTGAATTGAAACAGAGTAACAATGCTGGAAGCCCACCTGCAGTATTTCACAAAGAACTTTGTTATATAAAGAGCAGTAATCTAAAAAAGAGGGGGAAAAAAAAAAAAAAAAAAAAAAAAAAAGAAAAAAAGAAAAGAAAAAAAGGAAGCCGGAAAAGTACAGTAACAAGAAAAGAAGCAATGACATTCTAAACTGAGGTGTCTTTGTGTTAATGTATTTAATTCTTTTCTTAACAGCCACCCAATGTTGCATTAAGTGCTAGGATCTGTACAAAATGTGATGCCAACATCTTTTCTTTGAAGTGATACATTTGATTTACAATAAAAAGTAGCTCTTCTCTATGAGACCAACCAGTTCAGGGTGGAAGTGATCCCAGGGTGTTCAGAATAAAAGAAGATGGCAACAACAGAACAACAAAAACCAAATCCAATAAACAAACAAAAAACCCTGAAAGCAAAAACAAACAACCAAACCAAACCAAACCAACAAACAAAAAAACCCACAAAAAATGACAAACAAATAAAAAACCATCAGAAAAGAAAAAAGCCCCAACAACAAAACAAACGAAAAACCAAGAAATCCCAACAAGCCAGCAGACATTACAGCAAAATGTAGACCTTGAAGGAAGAGTGTCGGAAAGGCTTAATAGATAACCACCTACACAGAGAACATAATTCCCTGGAAGGAGGCAACATCTTTATGGACAGTGTACTTGTGGGTATTCTGAATATCAGAATATATGTTCCATTTTAAAAACATCCTGAAAGAAAATTTATTTTAAGGAATTTTTGTTGTCATAGAGCAGTTTGTAATGTACTTGAACAAACATTTTCCAGACAGGTCCTATATGTTCTCCACTAAGTTGTTTAGATTCTTTTTAGAAGTAAGGATCTTACTACCATTAAATATCAACTATAAATTTAATACGGTTGAATTGTGAGCTGCTTCCTTTAACCAAAGGTTGATTAAAGTGCAGTCAAATTCTTTGAGAGAAAAAAAAAAAAAAAGTATTTAAAATAGTAAAGCAAATTGCAACATATCTGGAAATATTGTTTCACAGAAAATGGAAAAATTATGTGTTCAAAATAATGTAAACAAATGTCAAAACGTTGATGCTCTAAAATTTTACTTAGAAAACTGTTCTTCAGAAAAAGTCACTATAGGAACCCCCTTAGAAATATCTTCATCATGTCACAAAATGTTACGTTTGTTAATTAACTTTTCTTAGCACTCCAGCAGACCTTCAAATTAACAGCTATTGAAACTATAGGTAAACAGTGGGTGCCTGACTTAATTAACTCAGGCTCTGTGTGATGTGATTTGTATTTCAGCAATGCTTGTTCATAACATGGGCACTGCTATTCCTATGGCATATGGCTCTTTATTGTTATTTCATGATTTCATCTCACGGTGTCCTGCAGATTAGAAGGTCTATGAGAACCAGTGCAAATATACAAAACAGAGAGTAATGCAAAACTGAAAGCATTATTATTTTCATGAAGGCTTTATACAAATAACAAAAATATTTGTTAATAGGAATACCATAAACAGATTTGCTGCGTGTCTACATATGCACAGACATGGACAGAACCCCATAATACTCAATGGAATGTCACAACGAACAGCTAAGAAGCAACTAAGCAATAACTGTATCAATGCCTAGTCACACTGCATTTTAATAGCTGATTAATGTATGTATATAGATAGATATCGTAATGGTATTTCTCCTAACAATCTAAATTTGAAGGGAGACAACATATTCATTGTATTAACCATACTTTCTACTTTGTATTGAGTCCTTGCAATCTTCACAGAGTACAAATGCTCATATTTCCTCTAATAAAGGCTTCCAAGTAAGCCTTGGCAATATTTCTGAACAAAGTGGAGCCACTGCAGAAATAAACTGGCCTTGTGTCTCATATCTCCATGGGGTTTATGAGGCAAAATGACTTCAACAGTGATAGTACATTAAAGCAAGGACAGGCAGCCTCCTCAATTAGCCTCCCAGAAAACAAATGCAAATACCTCATTTAACACACATACGATTCAGCAGTTCTAAAAAAGAGCATAGGTCAAAAAGAATAAAATTATTCAGCTTTATGAAAACATGTTCTTTAATTCTTACCTGGAGGAGGAGTCCTGCACACGACTGCTGTCACTCAGCTTTATGCCGAGCTTACTTTGCAGATGGCATTGAAAAAAAAATCTCACTTGAAATGATCTTAAAATTTGAAGGTAGTCTGTCTTTGAAAATGGACATTTCACAAAAAAAAAACAAAAACAAAAACAAAAACAAAACAAACCAACCAACCAACCAAATAAACAAACAAAAAAAACAAAAACAAAAACCACCTGATCTTCTGTTGGTCAGTATGCAATAGTACATGGAGGGTTTTTTGCTTGTTTGTTTGAAGCATTGGATCATAGTCAATTCGCTTGCATAGTAATTAATAGGTGGCCTGTTATGCAGTTCTTGTTAGAACCTTCTTTTAGGCACAGACACTTTAGGAACTGAAATGTATTCCCGCTTTTTTTCCTAGTGCTCTCTAACAGACTAGCTGTTATTTTCTACCACAGCACTTGTTAGCAACAGGATGGATTTTTTTCCCCATCTTGCGCAAGCAGATATGATGAGTGATTACTTTTGGAAATCCTTTCATAAGTTACCAAATACATTGTTCCACTGCTTCCCAGCTTCTCTTACGAACAGCTTTTTTAGGTAACATTCGTTTTTGAATCTGAGTAGTTTTCATAGCTTCACAACTTGCTGATAATCCTTCTATCACTTGTGTGTCATCCTCCACCATATCACTGTGTATCGCTGTTGGAAATTCTGAGAACAGAAACATCTGGTTTTTCTTGGCTTTTCTTCCCTATTTTCTTGAGGAAACAGTGCCCCCAGGAGCTCTTATTTAGGGAAGGGCAATTTAAGATGATTAAGTCAATTAGCTATTCACTGATCATCTCTAAATGTAAAAAAGTCTTCATAGAATTGTTTCTAGAGATGTTGGTTTGAGAGGCAGATGAAACACAGTTTATTTTGTTTTCCTTATTTTATGTTCAATAATAGAGAGTTTACTAAATGACAGTTCTTCTAATATTTCCCATATGGAGATCTCTGGTGATGAGAACAGCTTTGCTGGCATTTTGGAGGACCGAAGAGTGTGCTGTTTGCCAGGGTTGCATCTTTGCTGTTTTTCTTTGCAAGTTTCCTTATTGCTGGGCTGGTTTTGTCATTTGCCAGTTGACATCAGGATGGCTGGCAGCAGTCCAGGATACAGCAGGAAGCAATGTTTGTTTGTTGGTTTGTGGATGAGCGGAGAAGAAAGATGGTGTGAAAGGGGAAGAACAAAGAGAATTAACAAGGAAAAGCTTAAGTTACAGTGAAACTGTAAAAGTACAGACAGCAAGCCTATTAGCCACTCTTTCTTAAAATACGTGAAATGCACATAGAAATAATCATGAATATCCTCAAAATCTCACAGAGTCAGATCATTGTAATAACTTGAAGTTATAACCTGGTGAATTATCACAGCTTTTTATGAATAACACACAAACATTCGTGGAAGGCACCACAACTGCTGAAAAATTGAGGAATTGTCCTCATAGCATTTAACAAATGCAACATCCTCAAGGGCGGAGTTTTTAAAGCAGAATTTGGAAATTAAAAAATGATAGTTTGTCACTGAGCCTTTACATTCAGAGAGAGCATGGGGTTTGTGTATGGAGGGGGGGAAAGGGAGGTGGCTAACACCACGAAAGGAGATTATGCCACTTGAAAAAAAAATCCAAATTTTTCAGTGAAGAACTGATTTTAATGCATTACCAAATACTTGATATCAACACCTACATTTGTTTCCGTAGCAGAAGCAAACCTCTGGTTCCTCAGACATTGGCTGGTTGACCTCAAAAGATCACTTCAAGTACATATAAATACATGGACAGAAACAATAGATAAAAAAATTCCTATCAGTGAGCTCCAGACCAATGTCAGCTATTTCAATTTACAATGAGAATTGCAGCATCTGCCTTACATGGCAACTACCCTGTAAAGCAGTGAAAAAATAAAATCCATAAAATGGAAAGGAGGAACTCCTTGGTTTTCCAGACAGACTCTCCCTGTCCTTTTAAACTATGGGCTGTTTCCAGGTCCTAGACCACTGAGAGCTTCAGAGGTCAGAAACACTGCTTGGAGCTCTATTAGGACACTAGACAGAGGCCTACAGATTGATAGAAAAGTATAAAAGGTTTCTGTTGCAAGATCTATGCCAAAGGAGTAAAGCAGTAAACTAGATGATATTGTTTAGATTGAGCCTGCAGTCAGCCAGACGTGGTTATTTCTGAATTACACAGATCAGTGTGAATGAAGATAAATACAAGACAGAGAAAGTACCATAAAACACGTATACAATAGATGACTCGTAGTATTCCCATGTGCTTTCAGATTCTCAGGGGTAGAACCATGCTTTCAGTCCTGGGAGCATTCCTGGAATGAAGATTACTCTCTGATGCATAGCTGTATTCTATACACGGGAGATATCTGTGATGTATAGCTGTATAGTGCATGGGAATAATTCTAATTTCTCCATTACATTTCTCCTGGTCAATTGCAAATGGCATTACTTTTTCTCCTGTTTTTCTATGTGACTGTAAATTTGCCAAAGAAAATGCTATGGAAGAAAAGGAGTTCATGGTTGGGTTTATAACTGGTGTGGAGTGAATCTTATGAAATATGGGAGAAAGGTGACCTCTGCTCAGAAGACTGCCTGATTATTAACAGATGGCTGTAGTTTAATGATTCTGCTATGGTGCAAAGAACAAATCAAATTAGATGTTGTGTGAAGCTGTCGTTGCACTGTGTTTCTCTGCACAGTTCCAGCTTAAACTACGATGCTCCTTTCATAGCAGTCCCTCTGATTACTGTATCTAATTCTTTCCACATCAAAGTGCAGTCAGCACTTTTATAATATACAAAGGATGCAGAGCTAATGTTACAATGCATTCTCTTCAAACAGCATTGACTTGTACACTTGCAACATTTTTTTTGAGTTTTAGTAAAAGAAGATGCATTAAAGTGAGTAGCATCCTAATACTGAACAAAACCAGAAATATTTACTTAAAATCAAACCAAAGCCGTTCTGCAGGGATGGTGGGGATTTCAGAAAGTCAAGTCTTCTCAAGTGCTATCTCAATTATATCTCAGTCAACAAATAGGAAACATTGTGAGTATGCAAAATGTACTTTAAAAAGCACAGAAGGCTCTATTTATTTACAAGCAGAAAGACTACAGTGCCTTAAAAAATCTTCAGTATAGTATAAAGTAATTCAGATCCCACTCCTTACATCAAAAGCATGGTGTCACCTAGTCAGTAGTGCACAGAGAGATGGGATTGCTGTGATGATATTACTGCTTTATGACAAAGTAAAATACAATCAAATGAACACAGGATGGAAAGGATTGAAAGGCAGCAGGAAGAACTTTATAGGAGTGGCTTGAACTCTGTAGGGCTTTCTCTAATTTTACTCCACCAAGAAATGTTCTTCCTTCCGTGATACCCCTTTAGCAGCTATGCATATATAGTCTATCCTTGTTTCACACTGTGTTTATTGGTCATGTTAGTCACTTGCCATCATCTGTATGTCACAGAAGGTAAGGGTTGGCCAGCAGGTGGCAACTACATTTTTTGTTTGCAAAGAAATTATATAAAATTTCAAAGATTTCAGACATGTTTACGAAAGAACATATAGCAACAAATCAAGAAATATAAACATTTTCCATTCATTTTCAAGATTGTAATAACATTTTTCAAATAAGTTTTTCAAAGAAAAAAAGCAAAGCATAACTCTGAATAAGGTGAGCCCATTTACATAAAAGCAATGTTCAATGGGAGACAGAAGAATTGATATTTGGGTAACTCATTTTTTTTAACTCTGAAAAAAGAATTGAAATCATGAGAATAAAAGTTTAGGTCTATATATAGTATGCCTGCCAGATCCATCTCTGTCTAAATACTACTCACTTTTATCCCAGAATTATGAAAGATTTGTTCTCAAAATTATTTCTTCCTTCCTCGGTTGCCTTTCATTCTCCTGTCTTATTAGAATGTGACTGTCAGTAATGTGCCTTTGGATCCTGAACGCAAAGGGAAGAACACTCAGACAATTATGTGTCATCTTACACACAGGTCACAGACTGATCTTGGCTAAATCAGCCTAAATCTGGAAAAACTTAGTTGAGATCAATGGGCTTACCCAAGCCTGAAATCAATTATTACCCTGCTGTAAGCACCTTGATAAACTCATTCATCTACGACAAGCTGAGAATAAAAGCTTATTCAGATGAGATCAACAATAAATATTAAGAATTTGTTTATTTTTCAGAAGTTCACTTCTTTTATTTGTTGTTTTTTTCCTAAGTTTTCAAAGTATCAGCTCAGCTTTGCAGTATGTTGGAAGTAACTCAGCCCATTCTTTGAAAATGGGCGAATTCTATCTGCTTTTTTTTTTTTTTTAAACTGCATTATTATTTTTCTGGGGGGGGAGGGAGTGGAATATCTCAAACCGGACAACTTTCCTTTTCCTGGTTTAACTCCCTACTACAAAGTCTGTATGACGTTACAGGCTGTTATGCTGCCTGCCATATTATCATGCTGCTGCTAATAGACTGCTGATTTTCTTCATCTGTGACAACTAGAATGTATCTGTTACACAAGTTCCACTTACTAGTTATGTTAAAACTCTAATTCTGAATGCTGAAGAGAAAGCTGCCATTTCCTTTATCACCTCTTTATTGAACTCCTCCAATTAATAGATTTGAAGTATAAAGATAGCCAATGTTTCAGGGACATTCATTTCAGGTGATAATTTTGTATCTTTGCTGAATATTTCATAGCTGACAAGAATCAAGATAACAAATGATTGCCTTTGCAATAACCTGAATTCCCTGAAATATTCCAAAGGAGTCACTGGACGATGGCTAAAAAGAGATTAGCCCATGTGCCTGTCATAAGCTCTGTTTGCAAGAAGGACGATCATTACTACAGCCTCTGAAGAATGACTGGGGCTCGTGGGTCAAAACCGAGGAAATTTCTTCACATCGATATTACAAACTGAAACTCTGTGAATCTGTGGAACAGTGTCTGCGAGGGCACTGAAGGTAAGTAGAAATCATTGTTTCTAGTGTTGGGATACAAAAGGCTGCATCGTAGCCATGCCCATAAGGGTTGTTGCCACACTGTGGGCCATCTGCTTTCAAGTTCTCAGGAATTAATAAACTCTTGATTCTGCTCCCCCTCAGCCTCCCACACAGGTCAGCCAAATCATGGAGTGTGCTGCTCTGGCATGCTCTCACAGTGGTGATACTTTGAAAATCAAGTCCAAAGACATCTATTTCTAATAGGGATCACATAATAACTAACAACTTGCATCAAGTAAGATGTTGCATAGCAGCTTTGAGATACAAATATCCTAGCAGATTTCACAAATCAGTACACGAGGGAAAAATATCTGAAAATTCTTGGGAGCACCTTCTGAAAATAGCATTAAGCTGTGACTAGTGAGCTAATTGGACTGTACTGGAGGCACACAAGTGGAATTCCACTGTTATGTACGGGGACACAATAAATAATTTTATGGAGATTTTGATCGAACTAATCCCCCTTCCACAAAACTTTATTCCATCACCTTTATTCCATCAGCAGATCTACAGCATTTATTTTCTCCTGCTAGGCACAAATCTGAGATGGGCTCGATACATGTCAGTCAGGCATCTCAGATTATTGCTCATTATCCTTTCCAGCTGACAGTTTTGACTGCACAGAAAATTACTGATATATTCCTATTTTGGATTTCCAACATGGTGTCTTTGACTTCTAGTCTAGACCTGGCTAGCTTTATCAAAGACCTTATCAGCTACAATTAAGTGGTAGGCAGAGAAGCAATTTGTCTGAGTGCTCTTGTACTATAAGTAATAAAATAAAGGTTGCATTTAGGGACCTCCCAGCTTGTCAGTCACCTCACTTTCTGTAGATATGCACGAGGAATGGGGACAGAAGCCCTTCATGGAACAATGTCTTTTACTCAAGTGAAATTACATAGCAAATTACATAGTGCAGGTGTACCAATGCAGAAGGGTTTTGTTGTTGCCAAATTCTGCACCTGTACATACAGAAATAAAAAATGTAATAGACTATATATAAATTACTTTCCAGTTACTACGGTGATTAATCTGAGAAAGTACTATAATAAACATGCTGAATAATAATTACTCACTGCATAAAGGAAAAAAACCCAATCTAGTTCCCTTGAAATGTCAAGTAATTCTGACTGGTACAGAGAGTATCTGCTGAGAGCAGTGACAAAGCTGGAAGGTGCCCGCTTTACAGAAATAAAGCCAATGAATTAAGTAACATCCAACATTAATATGACAAGCTTGCTTTGCTTTAGTCATTTGCCATGAGAAATCATCATAAAAAGCAGCTTTCACCAGATATTTTTTAGAACTGAGGTATGTTCAATGCTTTAAAAGGGTGAATGTTTAAAAGCAGCAATTGTTGCAGACTCTTTAATGTTGACCTTCTTTTGATAACTATAGGTTTGGCATAGCCCCTGCTTTTAAATGAGAGTACTTAGTTTGTAGCACTGGCTTAAATTCACTGTCTGGCTAGCGAGCTTCAGCAGGTTTAGTGCCTCTCTATGTTAGACACTAGCATTTGTATGGTATTTTCCTCCCCAAAGAAGTAAATTATTTATACAGCACCAACCTTTTTTAACCTGGCTTCTGACAGGCTGGGATTTTTCCAATCTCAGTTGAAACTGCCTAAATAATTTATCAAGTATTCTTTCAAAGTACAATGAATTCTGAAACCTAAGAAATGCTAAATGATGTTCTTTGCCCTTCCAATGTGAGTGGGTCACCAAGGTTAAGCTACTGTTTTCTTTGAACTTTCCTCAGTCCTCCCATTGTACAGACTCCTTTCTCTCCGCCCTCCCCCCCCCCCGCCCCCCGTCTATTTATGAATTTTCATGATATATTCAATTTATCAAACTTTTTGTTTGTGTTTCTGTACCTCTTGCTAACTCTTCCCTTCCTAATGTCTCCCTACACCTTTTAATTTTAGATACAATAGGACAGTTTTCCCTGTAGGCAGTCCTCCAGGTACAGGAAGAATTGATCTCTGCATTCCAAAGTGCACAGGCAGTAGCAGTCCTCCCAGTATTCTTGGTGCTGGGTTTTCCACTGCAGCCTTAAATTCAACTGACCCTCCTCCCATCCTCTACAAAGATAACATTGATTAATAGACTTGTAATCTTTGGTATGGAGCATGAGAAAGTTTGCACAGAACCTGAATCAGGAAACAGTGTGCAGTCATTCATGGAAGTATTTCCAAGTCAGATATTTTACATCCCCTCCATTTCTTTCTGATCACAATTAACTCAAAGATAGATTTAATTCCTTATCTTTTCCCCCCATCCCTTCTCTGGTTTTCTGGAGTGCTGGGCATAGAGGCAGTAAATTCATCTCACAACATTCAGGTATTTTGTAGGTACAACTTCAAAAAACAAACTCCAGAATATCTACTGTATTTCAGCTCAGAACCAACCTGATCTGAGGAACCTACTCCAAAGCCCATTGAATTTAAAGTAAACATTTCTGTGATGTCACAGAACTTCGGATGTCAGTAGTTTCATTTGTTCCTTCTCTTCCAGTAACTGCCTACACTGTTAGTCTGGTGCCCCCTCCTTCAGTGTCATCATGCTGGTTAAATACTTTTGTGCAGACCACCAGTAACACAGAGAGAGGCAATTTGTTGAAGCTCATGGCTGTGAGACCTATAAAGTCAGTATTTTCCAGTATATAAATGCTCCTGCCTGTGTCAGATGTCCTGAATTCAGTTGGGTGGGTGTAGGAAGGATGAGGATGGCAACATCTGACACCGATTGTTAGACATGGCAGGATTTGCTCATTTTGTTGTAGGCTGTAGGCATCTTCTGACTTCTGTGCTGCTGTTTTACAGCGGGAATCTGTTATGTGCCAGAGCACGTCAGGATACTGAAGGCAGATATTACATTCCATATGCAAAGATTATTTTAAAAACATTGGTACCTTGACAATTCTTAATTGTAATACATGGTAAGAAATCTGAAGTCCACAATTTACAACCTTGCCTGCCTAAATCCACAATTATTTCACACTGGATTTGCTTTCAAATGTATCTGCAGCTTGCACTGACCTGCACCTGGTCTTAGTCTGTGTTAAAAATAGGCCTGCTCAGTTTAGGAGCTTGTATATAAATTCAGGCTCTTTTCTTGCTTAAATGCCTGCTTTTACAAGGAATGTTCTTGTTACAAGGTTGTGTAAAGGAAAATTAGTTGCATGCAACAGTAAAAATAAATATCATTCCACGTTCCTTTTCACCACATCAGAAGTGTTAAAATAACCCATTTGGAAAAGGCCAGGCTACGATCTTCAGTTAAACAAAGTATGCTGTGATGTTCACTGTGTTTTGTTGGAACGAGAATGGCAGACTAGGAATCAGAAACTGCAAAGAACAAAACGAAACAAATCAAAACCAACCAAACAAAAAACCCACAATTAACAAGGGGATGTAAACTCCAAACTAATTAGCATGTAACCTCCTTCTAATTATTCTTTGTGAATTATAATATTATTGTTCCAAAGTATTTTATTTTATGTTTTGTGAATGTTGCCATCTTCTGACATATTGAATTCCTTTCCTAAAGGCTTTCTTGTCCCAAGCCATATTCTAGCTCTAAGCTGCCACCCCAAAAAAAGATTTCCTCAGTCAGAACACTGCTATATTATTTCATTATACGCAGTACAAACATCAGTCAAGAATAAAATTTAGACCTTCACTTGGGGAATAACAGTTTTTCCAGCTTAGGGCTACCATGACATTGCTAACAATGTTTTAAAGCAGTGAGTGTAAAGTTTTCTTATGTGATATGTGAATTTGTTTTATTTAATGATATCTACTTGTGGGTAATTATTTTCTAAAAGTCTGCGCAATTTTAATTTCAGTCTAAGTTTGCCTTTTGAATTTGATAGCAACAGAGAACTTAATTTCAAAGAAAGCTTTGCTTAACATTAGCCATCTCCACAAGAGTATTTTTCTTTTTACATAAGTGTACTTTTGCTCTAGGAGATAGGAAAGCTACATTCATTAATTCAGATTTCCCAGTAGATGGTGCTCTAAGTACATTTCAATATGTTCATAAATTTACGTCCGAATTATTTGCAGACATTACATGTTCATTAATTTACACTTTTCACGAGTTCATCAATATTGATGATATGGAGTTGTAGAGTTCTATGTAAAATTAAAAAGAAAAAAGTGGTTTTACTAGACAAAAGTTCTGGAACTCGTTGGCTCGATGTTTCCCCCAGTATGCCTATAGTTGTAATGCATCATGTAAGTATTAATGGTTTGGGTCACATGGGACACAATGTGTTACAGTGGGCTTCCTGACATACTGCTAGGAAAGATGGATGGTACTTCTTGAAAACTACCATCAGCCAGCAAAACTTGGGGCAAACTGCCTTCTGCTTGGGCCTCTTCTGCTGCTTCTTTTTTCTCCTCTGATACAATGCTTTTTTGTTTTAAACTTGCTTGCAGCTGATGCATGATGATGCTAAATGCCAGTAACTACTGCGCTCCACTCCCGTAAGGAAACTTAATTTGAATATCTACCTAAATGGTAAATATACTGTGTATTATATACAATCACACACACTCAGAAATTCACTCAGACATTGCAAACTGGAATCCGCAGAGATAGGCTATTAGACATCTTTATATTCACCTGACACTTTGCTCAAATATATCTTTATATAAAATATAGTGAAGTACTATTGAAAAATTATCATTATGACAACAATTTCCTCATAAAGTGTCCTCTGTGTTCAATTCTTTATACAAGATGTAGGACAACGTTACAGATATGGAACTGCCCAGGAGAATTTCAAGTTTGCAGCATCTATTATATCCCATGACATCAGTGCTGCAGTTGTTTATATTTTATATGAACTACTTAATAAAATGGCAGCAGTATTTCAATCTTTCCTCATTTAAAATGATAGAAATACTTACTGCTGAAACACAGTATGGAGGAAAAAACAACAAATCCAAAACAAATAAAACAATTCTTAATCAAAGTTTCAAATAAAAACATTTCTATTCTGAGAAAGTGAAGCTGGACTTAAAAATCTCTCAACTGTTTTAACCTACAGTTGACTCTGAGTGCCTTATTGGCACCAAAGCATGCTATTCAATCTATGTGGGAACAAAACATTTTTTAACCTTGAGGTTAAAGTGGGTACACAATTCAATAACAGTGTTAACTAACTTGAAGATATCCTGGTTTTACATCAGTGACAAAACTGGCTTAAATAGATATTTTCATATTCATACACAGTACATTTAAAGTGTGCCCTAACCTGAAAGACTGGTATTTGCAGCAGAACCTCAATGCATGTGATTATTAATTGATACTCTTATTTTAATTTGTCAATTATGGTAAATTACTTCATGCAGACATTTATATCAGTCTCTGAATATACCTTTATCAGGTAGCAATGGCAATGACAGCTCCGACAGTAGCAGATCTTCTCACATGAGATAATGTTAATAGTATAGTTGCTAGTGATGTTTTGTTACTTACTTACACAACAATGTTTTTTCTGTTTGCTCGCCTATGACAAGCAATTTTTATGCCATTAATTTTTAATTTAAAAAGTCCTTGTTGATTAACAAACAATTCTGAATTATTTTAGTTCTTGAAATTTACCAGAAAAGAGTAAGTTGTTTGTACCTGTATATGACTACTGTATGCAGTTCACATCCTGACCCATTCCAAGGAAGGAGACGTATCCACACAACCATACTGACTTCATTGGTTCCAGGGCACAGGGAAGGTCACACATGAATCAAATTGCAATGCTGCTACCTGTGAGAAATCATAAATCATGACCTGTGCTTCTCCATCACTACAAATTAGATATTTAAATTGCAATATTTAATTTTTATTTATTTTATAGTTCTAGAGCATTTTTGGCTTCAGATTTCTGAGATTTCTGGAATCATTGTGATACGTACTTATTTTTTAAATACAAAAATAAATTTTCATTTCTAATTCTCTTGGCTGTGCTGGCAGACCTCTTCTACGTGCTCAGCTACGTCAGCAGAAAAATGCTGTCTTTGCTTATGCGATTCAAGAATGTGGTGCAGCTCTAGCCAAAAAATTCCTTCTGTCAGCATGTCTTGAATCTGTACTGGGGCTTCTGCCAGCCACACTAGTCTGGCATAGCTGCACAGGCAAATAAAGACAAGCCTTCAGAGCCATGCTGTGGATCTCAGTTGATAGAGCTCAATTTAACCTTTGAATGCCCCAATAACGATCAGTGATTCCAACATAAACTTAAACCTAAAGTCCTGCCTTGTGGCCAAAATTGAAGAGTTTTGCCCTGAGATGTACCAAAGCTTCCCTACAAGATTTGTTTTGCACAAGTGAAACACTGGGATTGCAGAACCTGCCCAATACTGCCCATGCCAAAGTCCAGCTGATTTTACAGCGCAATGACACGGATTTAGAGCTGGCTGTCTCACAGCTTCTGATGGCTCTCAGAATTCCCAATTGGATGAATGCTTTTTATCTTAACTTCTATTTCTGCCTTGTCCGGCATGGGAATAATACATTTAGTTAACAACTGTTCTGTACCTCCACCAATGATGCGTCTATCAGGTATCGTGCTTTATCTCACCTTAAGCCACATACCAGCTCCTAGCAAAGCAGCACTGTGCTGGTATGTCTGAATCCTTCCCTGATTGAATGCTGAGAAAGTGCTGCCAAAATACAGTGGGCAAATGAGAGCAAAAGAAATAGAGCCAAAAGAGAAAGAATTAGACACGAAGGGTACGGCTGTATGGAACTGTGGAAGCTCAGTCTAACATTTCCCATTCTTATTTCAAATATATTTTTTTCAGGATCTGTTTGAGGCAGAACTGAGATTTAGCAAAAGCCTCATTCTATCTCACTAGTTTGAATTTGAAGAACTCTCAGGGTGGTATATGATTTTCTTTTTCTTTATGCAAAGTGAGTGAAAAGCATCACCTAAGCTATGTTTAGTGAAGCCTACAGCAGAAGCACACTCCTAATCACTTCAGGTGAGTGCAAAGAAGGTAGCTAACAAAGAGCATAGTGTCGTTCAGTTTGGTTGGTAATTCTCAGAGCTGTGTTCTGAACAGAACAGATAGGAGAGCAATTGGAATTATCACAGCTATAGAAAGAGCCTTACTCAGAATATCTTTTGAATTAAAGGAATAATTTTCTACATGTTTGCACAGCTCTTCTCCTTTCTATGCATTTGGTATTTTAAAACTAAGGATTAGAATAAAGTATTTGTAATTGAATTGAATTGTGCAGACAGACATTTCAAACTGAAGTAAAACTAATATAGTGCTACAATAAAATGAAAAAAAAAAAAAGAAAAAAGCAGAGTAAAGATTCTAACTTTTTTTTTCAAAATAATTTTGAATGGACCTCCTATTTTTCAGAAGGAAAAGACAGAGCAGGGGAGAAATGTTGGAATGTCAAAATACTACTTTACACATCTCTAATGCTCTCCATTCAAAGATCTCTAGTGCTTTACAAGCTTAAAATGATTAACTTTATGCTCAGTAAGCAGTTCTGCCCATAAAAATAGGTAGGTCTTTACAGGATTAGGGCCTCAATTTGTCCTTAGAGTGATGAGCAGAGAATATCACTTACTGCTTTAACAGACAAGCTATATAAATAACAGATACTGTGATTTGCCCAAAGATCTGTCAAAATGAAAAGTTGTAATGGATTAACCTGGAATAAAACAAGTGTTTGCATTTGCAGCACACTACAAGAGAAGAATGTAGAGTAGGAAAAAAACCCAAATACTGATAGAGAAAAAAACATAATTAAACATTTCTTTTGATTAAAAATGAATTATTTTAAAGTGCTTAAAATATCATTATTTAAAATAAAATGAAAGTCATTGAAAATTACCAGTTAGAATTGAAATAATAATTCTTAGTATGTCAACATGAAATGTCAACTTTTCTTTGTACATTACATAACAATTTTTGCATCATAAAAATGTTCTTCAATAGCAAGCACTTTCTAATATCTGTACAATGAAGGGTTGAATGGGGCTTTTGAGACATTCCTTGTCATGGTAAAACTATCTTTTTGGAAGCAAGGCTCTGTGGAGTCAGCTGAGCCTGGAGGCAGGAGGCTGAGCTCGGCTCTGCCACGTCTAGTGGTCTCTAATTAGTGGCTCTTAGAAGGAAGACACAATTTCTCATGCTGTGGTGAAAACTCACTTTGATTTGTAAAAAGACAGATTAGTGCTACAAGGACCTGCAGCCCTTTGTTTTGATGGAAGAAATAGCACACAGTTTAAACACACTTTGCTTTTACTATAGAACTCCAGACAGAGCTCAAAAAGAGAAACATTTCACAGAAATGTGACCTTCCTGTACATAAAAGGATGTGTTAGGAAGTCTGGTAAAACTCATGATGTTGGGCAAATAAATATCCCATGCAGCTTTAACTTAACACGTCTCTAATTATCAAAAGTAGTTTGTGAGAGGGCACTCACATCACTGGCATGTCCCCATCAGTCATCAGAAGCACACAGGTAGCACTGACTCCATGCTGTACCCAAAGTCAGGGCCCTGGCTTGCTGTATGTGGGAGCAGCGTGCTGGTCTGACACACGCGTGGACTGGCACACAAGCTGCAACTGGCTGTGATCAGCAGCCAGGCCTTACAGCACAAACACTGGAGGACACAGACATGCTGAGCCTACATGACAGTGGAGATGGCCACTTTGGGCATGGCTTCCAGAGGATCACATCCATTTTCCCTTTTCCAGCTGCAGTGGATATGGGTATCCACCCATATCCTCTCTCCTTGCTGGCCCAGCACCATCTTGAAAAGTGCCAGCACCATGAAAAGTATACTCACAGTATACTCACTTCCATTAAAAAATGAAAAAAAAAAGATATTTTCTACAGCTGATTTTTTTTTTAGCTGTAAGTATTTTTAGGACTGCAGAAAAACTTTTGACCATATAACTTTGTGTTGCATTTAGACAAGAGTAGAGAGAACACATGCTTCTTTTCCAAATAATTCATTCATAATAATGAATAATCAATATATAATAATATTTTATAATATTTATTTATAGTAATAATTTTTAATTAAAAGGGACAGCCTATTTTGGTATTGCAAAATCTGTGAATAGAGCAAGTGAGGATGAACTCATTTCAGAAATTTGAAAGCCTCCAGCTTGAGTTTTTAAGAATATTTGTAAACAGATGCCTCTGGGGATTTTCAAGACAATCTGCAGGTCACCTTGCATCCATTGATTTCTTTGGAAGCAGGCACCAGATTGTTTGAAAAGTCTCATTAAACCCCTTCTCTAGATTTGAAATCCTAAAATCTATTTTGTAGTGACAAGAACCAAGCTTCCAATTCACTAAGTGTAGTTAATATTAATGCGATGCTTCTCTAGGTTTTAATAAATTATACTGTGAGACATAAAATAAAAATAAATAAGTTTTAACTAAATGAATAAAAATACATAAATAAATAAAAAAGTTTTACCAGTTGCATAATTTTAATTCTCAATTTTTGCAATATAAGTATACATTCAGCTTGCTACAAATTCAAATAAAAAATCTCTCACCTACTAAAATTGAAAACGTACTTTATCATTTTCTAATGCAAGTAAGTTTCCACCATAGAGTGTGGTGTTAAATCTTCTGCTTAAAAAACTTATGTGACCAGTACTTAGTAAGAAATACCCAGCTGGAATAAAGGTCATGTGCAGTTGAGAATGTATGTGTCTGACTGATTATGCACACCAGCAAGAGCAAACATTTTTAGAATAACAATGAAAGGCACAAATGCAAAACAAGATTAAAAGCAGTTATACAAATCAAGAATCCATGATTCAGATCTGTGAATTATATCACTATGATTTACATGTCAATCCATCATGCTTACAGCATTTTTCCCAATGAAATTAAGCTCAAGACCTGGACACCATATTGTTGCATTGAGCTGCAAAGATACCTTTCTAATCTCCCTGATTCTATTTTACTCATTAATAAAAAGAAAATAAAAACTTCTGCCTTTTTTGGGGTGAAGGTACTATGCAAATGCAGATGATACTATACAAAATGGTAATTGAAATGGTGAAGGAGCAAAGGGTTTTAATAAGATGACAATTCAAGACACATGCACGTGTCCCTGTGTGAATGTTGACTGCAATGAAGAAACTTAAGAGTGAATTTTAAGTGCCTGTAGAAAAATGCACTGAATATTAAGAGTAAACTAAGAAATGCACAGGCCAAGGGACAGAGCTCTCTCAGAAACGCATAAAGAAAGAACCAATATATTCCTTTGTGGATTTGGGACAAAGAAGCTCTCAGTCCCTGATGTCAGTGCCCAGCAGGTTAGGGAATAGGCTGTGGGGAGCAAAGGCATTGTGGCACTTCAAAAGCACCAAGAACTGTGAAAAGTTGAAAATGCAGTTAGCAACAGATTTGGATCTGAAGGGTGTAAAAAGAAATAGTGAGCACAGCTGGATATGAACTTTGATGTTTCATTATATGACATTTAAGAAGATGTAGGGCTTTCAGAAGAAGTTGTTGGAAATTCAGAGGGGTAACTCCAGGGCAGGGAGAGGGCCAAATTGTTCTTTCTGCTTTACAGCTCAAGGCTGCTGGCAAATTGCTCTGGATGAGGCCGATCCAAAGGAGCCTGATAGAGATTTCTGCATGGATGCTCACAGTTTCTGGGACTCACCCATCCTCAGGTGTCTAAACAAAATGGACCACAAAGATAAAGGAAGCCACAACGGCCTCTCAGATGCATGGAAACCGACTCTGAGGTATTACCCTTTCACTGAGCCCCATGACAGATGGACATTTTCAAGTTTAAGAGTGAATTATATAAGAATGAAATATGGAAACACATGATCCTTTTTACCAACCTTTAGTTTGGGATGGAAAAAGTATCCTTTCTTGTTTTCAGGAACACTGAAATTGTGCTTTTGAACTTAACTTTCTTTCAAATTGAACTCACAATTGCAGAACACACAGTGCATTATTATGCTACTTGGAGAAAAGGAAAGTACAATGACAAGATGACTGAAGAAAAGAAGGGTGTATGTTGGCCCTTTTCATACTGATGATGACCCTAGCAGCTTTAAATACAAAAAGGTGCTGCTGAAAAAAAAAAAAAAAAAAAAAAAAGTGGTTTCTACTTGTTATGAAAACTTTTCAGTCAAAACTTTTATAGGAGAGTGCATGAAAGGGACAGAAAAACACAATGGGGAGAGCTGGGACTTACTCATGAACACTCAAAAATGGAAGAAAAATAGTCATTTCCACAACGAGCTGTTATCTTGCTAATGAGAGTTGAGGAGAAATGCACCTTACATTTTCCTAGAGAAGTTCTGTAGCTAAGACTGTCTACTCATGCCAGGACATGGAACGCTTACTTCATGTGAGAACAACTCCTCTGTGAAAAAGACAGACCTTAGAAGTAAGTAGGAAATTACACTGAGCAGCCATGCACTGCTGCTGGCATCTCAGCTCTCCCAGTTGGTTAGCTATGGAATCCTCCCAGTGTGGAACACTGAGTGGAAGAAGAGAAGGGGCTGTTCCTTTAGCTCCCAGTGTCTCTTCAGAGACTCAGACAGTAACTAGCTGTTTAAATGTCAGAGAGGATTTTCTTGACTGGCCCAGTCAGTCAAGCCAATCTCTCCTCCATACATTTTCTCCCACCTCTTACAAATTATCACAATTGCCACTGCTAATGAAGCATCTCTGGTGAAGAGAACAGCTGTGAAAACATAAGTACTGAAGTTTTTACAGTACTCAGTTAAAAAAATTTAGCTTCTTTAATTTTTTCTTTAAACAAACCCACAAACACAACAATCTATCATTTTAATGGATTCCAGCTGAAGAAACTATACAATGCTGAGATATACTCTGCCTAAGATAAGGCTGTCTTCTCACTTTCCATCATTTTACTATCTGCTCAACTGGTTGGCAGTTTATGATGCTGACAGTTTAATCCTAATTTCTAAATCAGTGTCAACAGCTATTTCTTTCTCTGGAAATGATACAGAAAGACCATAAATGATGTAGAGCACTATGCCAAACAAGCCCTTTTCTTTTGGCACATCAAGAAAAGAAGAAAAAAAAAAAAAGAGAGGAAGAAAATATCTCCACAGCCACTCCTTTGTAGGAACCAGCAAACCAAGCACAATGTGAGAGATATTTTCCCAGCTAGCGTGGGTAGTTGTGACTGTCAGAAAATGTGACCAAATTACATTTGATCTGTCTGCTGGTTGAAGTTACAGATAGAAGTGCTTTAAAATTGAACTGGCCAAGTCAAGAAATCCCACTCGATGAATGATTCTGCACTTTTCTCAAATCAAGATACATCACCAGTACAGGAGAGACAAGGGGTAACGATTTTAATCTGAAATCAAATTAAACCTACCTTTAGTAAGGGAGGAAGAATGATACAGAACATGTAGCAGTTCTTACATGTAAATGTAAAAATGAAAAATGCTTGTCAGTACAAATGTTATCACTGCATTTTTATTTGAAAAGCAGTTGTTAGTGTTTCCAGGATTTTAACAGCTCCCAGGAATTCATAAATTCACTAACTTAAGCAATGAGTCTGGATCACATTTATACACAGAATGATCTGTTTGGTGTGGTTGTGTAGGGCTGTACTGTGATGCTGACATGAGGCCAAATCATAGAATTATAGAATGGCCTAGGTTGAAAAGGACCACATGTATGAATGAGATGGCTTAATTTATGCTGCTGCACAAATGCAGCTTGGGAAGTAAAGTCTCATCTCCTCTTTCACTTTTTGTTACAAGTGGGCATGCCCTGTAACAGTCTACTCCACTGGCCTGCTGGACTGAATCCCTCTCATCTTCTTCTTTTTTTTTTTTTTTTTTAAATATATATTTTTGAACAGGAATTCATTTTGCTAGGGCACCAAAGCAAAAACAAACTGTATTTTTTTTTTTCCTGAAGTAAGTTTGAAAGTATGAAGTTTTTTATTATGGGCTTTTTTTTCCTGTTCTAATGAGATACTTAGGGACACAAATTATTCAGCTGTCAAAACATTCATGCCATGGCTACAGGCAATGACTGTATGGCAGACCCAAAGCAACAGCTCTTGGCATATGCTTGTAGTCACTCTACCTGTATTACTGTCTGACAGCATGAAAAACATTAATTCAGAATGAGTCTTGTGAAGCTTATTAAGAATAGATTGCTTCTGAATTCTTCTGAAAAGAAATGCTGTTGATTATCTATCTAGGAAGTTCTCTGTAAAAAGCATCTTTGTCCCCTTCCACACCCTCTTCTCATGTAGCTTGTGCCACCCTGTGCTGAACTCTGCTATAGGAAAGTGCACAATATCCTCAGCTCCCACTGGAACCAGGGCAACCCCTTTCAATACATAGCACATCCTCAGCATCTCACAGGACGTGGTCTTCAGGCTCCAGCTCACAAACACATGGGCTTAACTTAAGCATGTGAGTAGTCCTATTAATGTTGAAGTACTTAAAGTTAACCATGTATGTAATTGCTTGCAGGGCAGGTTCCTTAATTAGCTACACTCATCCTTTAATCCTCCCTATCTTTTAACCTCTGTAGTGTTACATGACTCAATTTCTTTAATCAGATAATGAACATTAGATAAATTGTTACTTACCGCTTCTGTTTCAAGACTTGAACTAAAAAATGATGGTCTCCGCATAGCTCCTAAACACGACAAAACCTAAAATACAGTGAGAGAAGAAGTTTGCAAATTTTGAAGAACATCCTAACTTTCATTTTGTTAAATAAATGACTTTTCAGACTTCCTGAAATCATGCATGGATTTCCTGATGGCATTTTTATCTAAGTTTAAAAGTTACACATTCTTTGTGTTACAAATAATAATAATTATATAGTCAAAGCAGCAGCTAATCAAAACTAAAATTCATCAGTGCAAAGATAGCAGAATGGTCAAGTTCTAGAAATACAAAACAGCACAGCAAAAGAAGGAAAAGGAAAAGAAACATGAAGAGGTAAAGGGAAAGGTAAAACAAAAAGGAGGAGGAAGAGGAAAAAGAAGAAGAAAAGAAAAAAGAACACTGACAAAAGTAGTTTGGAAAATGCCATTTTTCAATTGAAGTTTTTCACTGGAAGTGTGTGTGAGCTGCAGCTGGTTGTGCTGCCTGCTTTCTACCAATGTCTCCTTACCAAGCGTAAAGATGCCGAGAGGGCAGGAAGAACTTTGGCGCAGTCCGGCTCACCGATTTCCCTACTCCCTTGACCTATTTTTTCCCCAATCTTTAATTTTTTTCTTTCTCTTAGTTCGGCGCATTAACATTCCTCTAAAATTTAATTATGCTCCCTCACGACTCCCCAGAGCCCTCTACTTGAGCTTACTTTCTCCATTTGCTTTAATTCTAAGTAACGAGCACCTATACTATACTTTGCAGGAGTCCAACCCCCTGTAGTTTCCTTTACTCCCTCCGTATGCTGCAAGCTGTCCCTTTTGGAGAGTTGCCCTGTAGCTTGACTGGGGGCCTATTCTTTCTCAGATGATTTCCCTATAAGGTTCATTGCTATTGAGAGCAGGACTACTGACAGCATACATTCTGAATCCAGCCATGAAAATTGCTTCGTGATAATCTTTACCAAATGCTGCATTACATGGTACAACATTTGCTACTGGGCTGGGGATTCTTCTCTCCGTTTGTAAATCTGCTTTTATGACCATATTATTTTGAACACTTCATTTCATGCCTAGTACTGAAAAAGGAATAAAATATCATAGTAAAGCATTAGATGCTTACCTAAAAAGGGGATGCTAGCCTATCCAATTTTCTGACAGTATTGCTCACTTAATATAGCGAATAAGCCCGAGGTCCAACAAGATTCCTTCATAATGCATACTGAACTGTATCACTTTCTTCCTCAAGCTGGTTTGCCATAGAGCCAGATGTATCCTACCCATCTTCTCATTACTATGATCAAACTTCTCTCTGCTGATCAGAATTTAATCCTGTTAAATCACTAGCCTTGCAGTACATGTCTATCACACACACGCGTGCTTGCCACAGCAGATTACTGTAACTGCCTTTTTTTTTGGAACACACTCTCCAGGCTCCCCTGGGCTAATCCTTACAGCTCTGCTGCACAGCCACAGGGAACCTGGGCAGCACCGCCCTCTTGCAGGGCAAAGCAGTGTCCAAAGGGTGTGTGGGTCCCTCTAACCTGAGCTCCAGGTGGGGAGAGACAGAGTAAGCAGCACAGACCTGCCTTCCACCAAACCCAGCTGCTCACTGCTCAGCTGCAGCTGGGAGCAGTCAGCACCACTGGTCCGTGCAGGCTTCAATATACCCAGACGCAGTACAGTCTTCTCAATTTTACTGACATTTTTGATTATTTGCCCTAAGACAGTAATAGAGCGATAAAGGTCTTGACTATGGGAGAAGCACTCCAAGTCATTTAGCAATTTGTAGCTGCCAATGTTTCAACTAGTTTGGATCACTAGAGGGTGCAGATTAGCCTCTTCAGTCTCAAAGTGGACGTTTGTATTGTGACATATAGACCCAGACAGCTCCTGATTTCCAATATTAAGTGCTTCAGACAGGAGGCATGAATTACCTACTTTGAGCCTGCCTGTTTCAGCTTTCCTTTTACAAGCACACACTACTGAGGTGCAATGTTACACAGAAAAAGGCATTCTGTGCGTTCTGTTCCTACCGTATATACGGAAAGGTTTTGTCAATATCAGTATTAAACAGAATAGCAACATAAAAAGTTAGGTATGGCTTATTTAGTCTTATGATAGTCTGAAAGCAGCACACTCAAGTTATATCTCTTATTTTAAAAATAGAATATACAGCCTAATGAGATTTCTAGCCAATGGTTTTTTTTCAGATGAGATGTACAGAATTTTAGTACATTTTCATTCCTTTCACTGTGTGACTTGCCAAACTCTTTCCCTGACCTTATCACTTTCACTAACGGAGTTCAATAATTCAGCACTCTCTAACAGTAACTGTTATAACCAAATCTATTATTTTGTTTGTGTGGCACTGTTTTTGGATCACAGTTTCATCTAGCAGTTGCAATGAACGACTTGGATTTGCAAATATCCTTGCCAGGGAACTAGTGGTTTGGAATATAATGAGTAAGAAAAAACCTTTCTTGTTCTCTGTGCCATTCTCTGGGGGATAATGGTGATGAGCTAGAAAGCAGAGTGGTCGAGCAATATTCTCCTGTACAATAATCATCTAATTGTCCCAGGAGGTGCACAGAACAGCATCCTGAAACCCCTCGCTGAATAAGAGCCCCCCATCCAGGTGCTTAATTAACAAAAAATTCTGAATTTAAGACTAATTAAGAAAGTCAGGATCAGTCAATCAAGAGCATATCTGAAAGTGCAGAGCCTTTAGTGGGTCTATGACATTCTAAGCTATTGGAACAAAGAAGCACAGAGTGTTTATAAACCTTAGCAGAAAGAAGCAGATGGGATTTTTCTACATTATGTGCAGCTGGATTCACTTGTTGGAGCACAAGTAGATCAATAAATACAATTTAAATGAAAACCTTTGACTCTTCCCACACTTGTACTTAGTATTTAACTTGTTAAAGAGAAATTTATTTTATGAAACAGTCAGGAGTTACAGTGGGAATTTGATTCTTGACAATACTCAAATCCACCATGCTGCACAGGACTCTATATGTCATAAAACACTGTTAATAAAATGAAAAATAATGTATCATGTAGGTAATTTAACTGCCAGAATAACATTTGACAGCATAGTTGTGGTGGTGTAGACAGAGCCTGAATGTCAATTTGTCTGCTATTGTCTGCAGTATTCACTACAGATAGCAAAATCAGTTCTATAGCAGGAATGGACAGGCAACTGGAAAACTGAACCAGGTCCAACCATGTGTTAGGAAAAGGGGCTGTAGAAAAATAATGACACCGACTCTTAATCATTCTTTGTCAGAAACAGAAAAATTTGAGTAGGGAAAAGAAAGCATTGTAAAGGTAGAAGAATGAAAAAAAAAACCCATTTTTTTTTCTATGATAAAAGATAACATCTGTGTGCTCTGTAGAAGCAGCATTCACATAGGAACTCTGCTCAATTGGCCTGCTGCAAGCAGGGAAAAGAGGATAAGCTCTTCTGAATCAGTGCCTGGCCCTGGGCAGAAGCAGGCAGGGAGTCCCTGTGCAGGTGACTGTGACACAGACACTCAGAGATGGCTCACAAGAGAGTCTGATGAGAGCTATGAGGCTTTCAAAGTCCAGATGGGGCAATGGTGATGCTAGGGACAGGTTGAATTACAAAACAGACACAGTTCTCATCTCTAAAAGTGATAAACCCCTTCTGTGGCTGTGACTGGTCTTGATTCTCTACTAAGAGTTAGAAGACTGTGGCACTGATAGCCACAGTGACCAGCTAGTAGGGTGATGCCTCCAGGGTTTGCAATAGTAGCCTGTCAATAGAGAGATTTAAAGGGCTGATTCCACATGGAATATTTACATGAGGATGTTGTGCAGAGAAATGTATGGTAGAAATTTACAACACACATAAATTCCCATATGAACATCTCCTCATAGTCAATACTTGAAAGTGGAGCACAATAGGAAGCAGCAGGAAATAAGATTGCTTTTCTTCAGCTGTGGAAGTCTGCACAAAGCAATTGTGTTGGAATTGATCCTATTCAGTCAGAGTTGGAGCTTAGAAGAGAGGCTGTTTAATCACATCTTAGTTCTAGTTCAGTAGTCCATGCTCAGGAAAAAAAATCAACAGCAGCAAAATAATACAATGTACAAATGTACAAAAATAACAACATCATTAGATGAAAAAAATTGAATCACAGTTCCTAAATCTACTGATATAGATCTTAAAATCATCGTCCTTTGCTCATAAGTTAAGGGATAACATGCAACATCATGCTTTTTTTTTTTTTTTTTTTTTTTTTAATAATCTATTCATATGTATTCTTTGAAAAGCAAATACAAAACCGTGTAACATATTTCTTGCAGAAGCACCAGTGTAAGAAAGGACAGTTCCTTGGCTCAGGGAAGATTTTGTAGGTATCTTAAATATATTCTCTGGTACAGTGTTAAAAAAAATCACTACATCTTCTTTGTTTTCCTCTTTTGTCTCTCACTTTTCACTTGCATTCTTCCTGCCATTTTCTGAACTTGTGTCTAGATCAGTGAAGAGATCCTTGGCCCTCCACTAATCATTAGCATTTTGAGAGAGAATCAAGTCAGTGACCTATGGATTAAAAGCACTACAGCCTATTACCATCTACCAGGGTAGTTTGCCCTAATGTTAAGTGCCATTTAGCAAAGAGGTCCTCTAGTTTGTAATCTTCTAAATTTATTGTCTAAAAAGGAATTAATTTTAAAATAATTAATGCCAGTTTAAATTGCTATGATGTATCTGCAGGCTTCTGCTTGCTCTAACTCTAAGTACAACACAATTCACTCTTTTCTATCCTTCATGGTTCAGTCTCTGTAATTGCAATTCATGGTCTAGATATCTGTCAACACATTGCTCCTTTTGCTGGTTGATAGTTCATGCAATAATGCAAGGTAGATACCTTGCCAAGCAGCACCTGTCTTTTTAATAATTTAAGATATTAAATAAATAAAATGGAGTATGCACCCACTGCATTATTTTCCTTAAATTCGTTCATTCCTCTCATACACATTTAATGATAAAAGCTGGTTGTTAAGAGAAGCTGATTTGTCACCACCACAGTACATAGAGGTGCAACCGGGGAAAACTTTGCTTTTCTGACTTACTGTTTTACTTCGAGAGGAAAGACACAGCTTCAAGCTGCTGCCACTCTCAGTTGCTCAAATTAGGCAAGAAGCATGCATAAACTCAGCATATTTGTATTTCCTGTGGTATTAAACAGCCATAAACAAATTCAAATTCATACAGAACTTGAATACAATTTAGAGTACGAATTATTTTGAATTTGAAAATTAAGAAATTCCTACTTCCTGTATGCTATTTCTATTCCTTTATGCTGACATTTCAAATGAAATAGAGATATTGAGCACAGCAACATTAGAAATCTAACTACCACATCCAATCTACAGCGGTGCTTTGTTCTGCTGTGGGCTTCACCACAGAAGTACTGTGATGACAATGTACCAGTTGCATGTGGTTTGAAACAGGAAAGTGCTATTTGCTGTTTTAGAGGTAGGGAACTGATCCTCAGAGACCAAATCCAGATCCTGAAGAGTTGTTCAAAGCTCTTCATACAGCCATGCCAATTGCAGTGCAGCTTGACCACTTCAAGGCTCTGACCTGACAAAATTATCCAGCCTCATAGCCAAAGTCTTTAGTTCAGAAATGATCGTGAATCTGAACCTTTCATGCTCTAGGCTCCAAGCATGAAGATATTCTTCTATTTCATTTTTAATATCTACTTTAAATTCTGTTTTTCAATCAGCATATATTTGAATAATCAAACATATTTATTTTTGTCAAAAGAAAGTCTGAAATGTGAGAATTCACTGTTCTCTACTTTTCCCCCAAGCAATCTTCAGAAAGGCAGTAGCTGTACTTCACAGATAACATAGCCATTAGCAGCTCGGTCTGCTTCCCCTGACCAGTGGCATTATGTCACACATGAGTTCTGGCATCTGAATTGAAAGCAGCAGGTATCTGCTTCAATTGATTTCTCCCATATTATTTCTAACATGCTCTATCAATTTAGATAATATATGTCGCTACTTTTCAAAACGACAATTCTGATATCTGAATAATAGTAATTTAAAAATAAAACCCAACAATTAATAATGTAGGAAGAGCCAGAACTGGTGTGTAGGGGTTAGGGTAAGGATCGGGGGGGAGTGCAGAAATACAGGTACCACCTTCCCTGCCTACAGCATCTTGCAGCCTGAGGGGTTTCAGCGTGCTTCCAGAGCTCCAGCAGAAAAATCCACTCAATTACTGCAGTGCAATGTGGATAATTTCAGAGGCATAAATAGGTTCAGACAGTCAAAGTATTAGCATGGTCCTTTTGTTCTGCGATATGAGGCAGTTCAGCAACATTTGAGGTTCTGAGCAAAGAGAAACCAGTCTATCTATCTCCGAAGCAAACAGCCTCCACTAGCGATTGTTATAGCCCGTTACATAAGATCAAGCTAAGTTTTTTTCATACTGTGTGGAAGATAACAGTTCCGCTAGAGTGATGACAAAAAGAAACACCCACAAAGAGAGGAGAAGAGCAGCAAAAGCAGACACAGCAGCTCATACCTCTGAGACTTTTGCTTACTGATAGGCCTTAGGACAGAGCAAGTGGCCACTTCCTATAGCCTTATCAGTCCCTCTGAAATGCAGCAACAAATTCTCATCTTAAGCTGAAATGTCTTCCTTTGATTACAAGTTCACAGCGGGGACAAGAGTCAGACATGACAGTAAGGCAGTGTTACTTGGTTCCCTTCATACACTTCCTCACTCCAGCAAGGCCCTGGACAATGCTGTGAGTAGAAGATGACTGGATGGGACAATCACCGTGCTTCTCGTGCTCCATCTGCCCCTTTTGCACTGGTTTATTTCCCAGGGAGCTGGCTGTTTTAATACTTGAATAAATCTCAACTTTTTGTTGACTAATTTCTGTCACACTATTTCTAGCATCCAGGCTTTGCCCCCTGTAGGGTTTTGTTCTGCATCATAGTTTGTATGCCATGCAATCAGATTCCTGGCTCCTGCCTGAAGGCTTTGAGTTTCTGGGAGGCCTGTGAAACCTGGTGCTTCCTATTGTTAGAACTGCTTGCATCCAAATCCCTAAGTGAGCTTGCACAGGCTTAGCTCTTCTCTGAATCCGGCCCTAAAACTTTTAGTTATCTACATTTTGTGATCAACAAAATAAACTGATGGAACTAATGCTGTGAAAGTTGAAGGTGTTTGCTAAAAACAAGGGACTTTGTACTCAGTGAGAGGGATTTAGGAAGAAGTGAAGAACTCACATGCAAAAACTTCCACTCCCCCGTATACCCTGGAAGCATGTGAACCCAGAATTTTTCTTTTTGTGCCTCAGATCAATTCAATTTGAAGAGACATGAGCCCCAATACCCCTCAGCTAATTGAGATGCAGGGCTTTGCAGTCAGTTCTCTCTGAGGCTGCCTTGTGGCTCTGCTTACAGATGCAAGTGGGAGAATGGAGCTCCTGACTCAGTTGCAGCTGCACCTGCAGCTGAAGAGGGGAAAGAAGGATGCAGTACTGCCATTCTCCTCGTGAACAGAAAGTTAGCAGCCACCCAGAAAGCTCGTGTTCGTGCCCTTTCTACCCAGACCTGCCTTGCAGAAAAGTGTTTTCAGGAAGGGCAGTTATACTGTCTCTTATGTAACTTGCATGCTCACATGCATTTTCACTCCCTCACTCAGCAAAGTTGAGTGAATATCCCTTCTGGGATATTTTAAAGAAGAACAAGATTTCTTGGGGAAGCAAAGACAAAGCATGCAGAACCTCTTTGCACTCGAATAGCCAGCAGCACACAGGTGACTCCGTGGATTTGCATCATATCACATGACATAATTGGCACTTGGGCTGCAAGTTGTCCAGACCAAAGACCCTGTCATTGACTTGTGTTATCAATTAATGTGTGCAGCAATGGCATTATGAATGAATTACATGAGCAGATTGACATCTGCATGTGACATCACTGACCTACCATGTCAGGCAGAACATTTTACATCACAGAATAAATTGAATGGAAGTGAAAAAAGGCCTTGGCATATTTAAGGTAAAAAGCGTTTTCTCACCCAGCTGTGAAAGGGGAAAAAGAAAAGATTGTTTGCACTAGTGTGCACATGTTATAAAGCTGTTATTTACAGGAATGAAAATAAACTCCCTTTTTACAACTGACATTATCTAATAACCTACAACCCTTGATGCAGAATCTGCAAAGAGCTAATGATTTCAGGACTTGCTGACCCAGTATGGGCTCTGTTCCCAGAGTCCTACTGAACATATGGGGAAAATAGCCAGGTTTTGTACAAACACAAATGTTTGCTTGAGCTGAGCCCAGGACCAATGCTGTGCAACCATTATCTTGGGAAAGGAAGTTTTGTTGCCAAGCAAAAATTTAATCTGGAAACTGAAAGTCAGTAAGAAATAAAGTTGTTTCCTTAGGACAGTCATTTTCTGCTATGGAAACAAAATCCAAGGTAAGAGGAGCAGATTGTAAAAAATTGTGCTATGATGATATCTAAATACATCCTAAAAAAAGATTTATGACTTCAGTCTAGCCCTGAAGGGAATTTGCAGAACTGCAGGACCACTGGCACTGATGTGGGGATTGCAGACAGCACAAATCAGGCTCTAAATAATGGATCAAAAAGAGGAGCCTCAAAAGCTACTTTTTATTGTACATTGGGGAATAGCGAAGACTATTATAAAATACTGCAGGTTGTGAAGCTTCAATAGTATCACGAAGTTAAAAGAAAGAAAAGCCTCGAGGAAGGCAGGGAAAAGTCAGTTGTAGCGAGTAGAGCTGCACCTCAGTACAGAAGGGGACAGCAGTACCTCAGGCAGGTGATGGGGCTGAGCACCTTGCCCCATGGGCAGCCACACCACACTGTATATTGCAATGACAATGTGCAGTCTGGGGGATTCATCTGGCCCCTTCCAATCCTACGTTCTTCTAAAAATAAAGGTGATTGTATGGCCTTGGTTAACAAGAACAATTGCGTGGAGATAATATTCAGACACATTCTGTTGATTGCCCATGCCAATTACCTACACATGGTCATACCAGGAACTACCTCTTCTTGCATCATAAGGGGCAGGCATCAACAACATGTAACAGCCTTTAGTAGTTCAAGCTTTAAAGAACAAGATCAATCCACCCTCAACAAAATTTCTGCAGCATGTTTCCTTGTAGCTTTGGGGTTTCTTCACATTTGATTTTTTGTTAGAAAAACAAACAAAAAAAAGCAACAAAAAAAACCCACAACCACACTACCAGTTCAAATATGTAAATTAAAATACACCAGAGAGCAGCAGTTTAATTTAAGCTGGAACTTAAAGAGGCCAATAGCAGTGAATGCTTGGCTATCTTGAAGCGAACCAAGAGCATGCTTGCCAGACACGATCTCTGGTGACCAGCTCTTTGCAGCTACATGCAAGATTCAGTAAGAAAACAGATGGTACACTAGAGCTTTGCTTCATGAAGAATAATAGATGAGCAGATAGAGCCTCTCAATCTCAGAGTGGCACACTGGGTGATCAGAATCCTAATCACAACCGTGCTGTGATAAAAGACTCTGGATGAAAAATGAATTAAGGTGGTTTGGCCCGTTTTATCAATAAAAGTAATAGCAAGACATATTTCTTACAATTCTTTAAGCAGAAGAAAACTCACACGAGTGATACATACTGCTTCTAAAGCAGTGTGAAGTCGGATAAATCACACTGTCTTTTTAATGGTTGCACATTTGTTTCTACTGTATTATCAGAAAGATTATTCCCCACATTCTGGGAAAACAGATAAGAATATACAAAAAATATACAGACCAAAATTCCCCTTCTGGCATCTTTTGTCTCTTTTCTATGAAGGCTAGTGCACAGCAGAAAACAAATCATTTGCTTTATGTTGCCCTGTTTTGTTATTATAATACATTATAAACTAATGCTGAATTCTGTCATCTAGAAATATCTGAACATGATTTCCATATTTGAAAAACAATTTCACGTCAAGAAGGTAATAACAAGTGAAATAACATCAATATAACTAGAATATTAGGACAGCCTGAGAGTAATGACATTGCAGCCTAAGGTATTAGAAGGAAATAGCTTAAATTATTCAGCAAGTAAACTGATGTCATGTGGTCAATGTACTGCATGTTTCACATATCCCAATTAGAATTAATGTAATAATAAAGATTGATTATTAAGTAATAAGTACTGGCCAAACAAATTACTGTAAACATAAGTCAAATCTTGTAGGACAGCATCCCTCTCCCTCTAGCTTAAACAACAGCTCTTGACACAAACCAGTACTGAACAAGCAATTATTTAGAAATATTTTCTGACTTCCTCATCCATCTTGAAAACATAGATCAAGTCATCTCAGAACTCACTATAAAATTTCTAATGCTGTTTACTCAGTGCATCACTTTCCAAGATGTGATAATCCCCAAAGTAGTTTTCGGGCTTACCTACACAGAACTGTACATCAGTTTAGCTGTGCTGATTATAATTAATTGTGATAAATATATTTTTCTTTGTACTGCACAAGTAATTTATTTCATAAAAGCAGAGTAGTTTACAGACTTCTAGCTTATTGTCAGTTATTTTACTGAAAATGGGGATATACGCTACAAAGGTTTTAATACTGAATTGACTTCCTTCACAAATGATGATTCAAGCTGCGTGACAACCTGCGGAGGCCCTGTGGTTTTTGTGAAATACCACTCCCATGTTCTTGTTTCTCGGATGCTGCATGTGTGCCATGATACAGTTAGCAGCAGAGAATATGTCCTAACAGATTCTTTCTCTGTCAGAAAACCTATGAACTACTTATGTAAGCCCTCTCAAGTCCTTCATATTTGTTTTTAGCTTTTCCAAGTAATTCCTATTAAACAGAACTTCTGGTATGGTGCTATTGCAGCTAACCTTGCTCTAAGAAGCTGTTATATCATTACTTAGTGCCGTGCAACTCTTTGGGCTCCATAAATCTATAAGCATGCTGTTCTAAGTGGTTTTATTGCTGACAAACTAGCAACAAAATGGAAACAGAAGAGTGTCCATCTGATGGAGGACAGCATTGTTATGAAAAGGCAGATCCATTTTGCTGATGTGAATGAAAGACAGTGAAATACAGCTTCTAGGGGCAAAACAAACCAGTTTCAATCCAAAGTGTTTGGGGTTTACTAGAAACAATAGAATACATATTTGATTAGAACGTAAACATTAGAAGGATTTAAAGTAGCATAGAGAATGCATCTCCCACATGAGGATGTTAAAGATGGAAAACATGAAGCCCTTGTTCTAGATTTCTTTACCATGAATATCCACCTGCATTATATATTGCTCTGGTCTGTACAGAGATGAAATATTTGATGTGGTGGGAATCCATCTGGCCTTTTCAAATACAGTCCAAGGCTACAAGAAGCCAATACTTTCAGAAGTCACTAGAAAAAATGACAAGCTGGAGAGACACTAACTGCTGTTTCTAAATGTGCAAATAGTGAATGAATAGAAGACTGTTGCTTAATATTCCAGATATACTTTAGAATTCATGGCTGGTTATGAAGAACTTAACCAAGATGCAGTGTTTTTGAGATGCTTGTTCAAACACATGTTGCTCTCACCAAATGTGCCTCTCAGAGAACTGTGCAGTTCTACCCTCCATCAGATTTATATGCCATACGTTCCTAGATCTTGAGATAAACTAGCAGGCATCTGAGAGAGACCCCAAATGAAATATTCATGAACTTTCATAACATTCATTACCATTTTATGATTCTCTTTACTTGGTCGAACAACAACGCTTTCTAGCAGTCTATTAAATCAGCCAGCAAACTTTATAAATCACCAGATAAACTACATGAATCTGTCACATCTTAATGTACTATCTGGGCTCCAAAAATACTTGAGCACATGGCAAAGTCATACTACTTATGAGTCTATCTGCTGTCATTCTTCAACATTGATTTTTCTGACTGCATTAGGAATTTACCATCTTTTTAGGATGGAGTTTGAGCTTAGTAAATAGATATGCCAAAGAATCATGTAAAATCTAACAAATACACTTTTTCCACAGTGTTGAAAATATACATAGCTTTCCTAGAAAAAAATACAAATGTGCAAGAACTCACCAAATAAAATCTTGTTGAGCTGTAGTCAATAGAATGAAGATGTTCAAGATCCAGCTAAAGCTCTGCAAGGCTGCAAATACTGGACTGAAAGTCAATTCAGGCTGCCAGAAGATGATGCTAAATCTTAGTGAAGGAAAATGGAAACAAGTGGAATTGCTGAGGATGCAGATGACCTCAAGAAGAATCAAATCTGTCCATTTCCATTAACATTCTGTCATCTCTTGCTTCAAGGCCTTCTGGGCACAAATCTTCCCAGCTGCCTGCATTACACTTTAACCACCTGCCTCTGCAGGCTAACAATAGCTCTCAAAACAACTTTTACCAATGAATTGCTGCTGAGTATGAACATACTCCGTTTATCTGTTGTATTCGCTATAGACAACATAGCACCTTCCTGGCTTATTCCCTGGTTGCATTTAACTTTGCTTAGCCTGTCTCTGCTGCTTGCTAAAATGCAGGATCTAAGTAGTCTTAGCAGTTCTCTCATGGCTGACTTCAGACATGTCAGCTCACTCAAATAATGTGATTCAGAAAAAAAACTGCAACTCCTGGGGAAAAAAAAAGCTACATCTAAACTGAAATAAAAATATAAACTACCACCTGGATTTACTTGCTGTAATTGCATCTGACACTTGCAATATTTTCACAGTATCTGTTCTGTTTATAACGTTGTACAAGGTCACAGCTACTGTACCTTTTCTGTTCCAAAATTTCTATTTTCTTATCTTAACTTTGACCTCTCTTCTACTGAGTACTGATTCTTATCGATTTGTGTGACTTCTGCCCCTGAAGCTACAGAAGCTTAAGTATATTTTGAAGCTAATTTCTCTCCTCTAAGGAGCTGGTAGGTAATTTAGAAATCATTTACAAACAGGGTTAACCCCTTGATGCCAGTTCTCTAGTTCTGTGATTGAAGTTAACCACTTGTTTAAGTGTTTTGCCACGGTAGGGAAACAGAACCTGGTTCAGGGCCCTTGGCAGCAGCAGCAGACATTTACCAAGGCAAAATAACCTTTGGATTAGGCTAGGAATATTCACAATGATTAAAAAACACTTTACATGTCTCTGTATTGATGTTTCCTTTTTAAAATGGATGCCAAAGGAAGAAAGATTCCAAGCAGACTGTAAAACTTTGGTACATACATTTAAAGTTATAAAAGCTTTAAACTGTTAGCCCAGAAACATCATAGTAAGTCATATGAAAAGAACAAGCACCATAGGAAAAATGTTTATTATGGACTTGTTGACATTCTAGCTCCTCTCTAAAATATTTGTTTTAGGGCTTTTTTAATTAGTCCTTCAAGTTTCATACTGTTTTCCTGTCAATAGCATGCATCAAATCAGAGATTTTGCTGTAGAATCAATTCTGATCAAACTGCAAAGTAACTCGAGGCCTCGCTTTGCAGGAGGCAGCTCAGTTCAGCCCAGCCTCTTGGTTCTGGCTTCATAGAGAGCAGTAGAAAACTCTTGTTGCTTCAAGCAGCAGCTTATTTTGTTTTTGGTGATTCAAGTGTATCATAGAAAGCTCTAACATCTTTTGTATATTCTATAAACGCTTCTCTAGAGACCACATTTCTAAAAGAGTAGAGTACAAGGGTGAAAGACCCTTCACTGTGTCAGGTCTGAGCTTCTTTTGAAGAAGCCTGCAGTTTACATTACAGGTGCAGTAAGTAATGAGAAACATGTCTCCACTACCAGATGAATGCTAGATGTTCAACTTTTTACTTGGGAAGAACATTTGCTTAGCAGATACTTTTCCAAATATGATTTATTGTACCTGATTGCAACAGAACTAAGCATTGATGTGTGTGCAGTGTGTCAGAGATGCTAAGACAACAGAGTGTCATAGACAGAAATCAGTGCAAGTTTCCCATTAAAAAAGTAGAAACCTTACTCATTAATCAAAAACTTCTACAGGAGGTTTTTTTTCTTCTAAAGATTTCAGATTATGACATTTTTAATTTAAAATTTTATCTAAAAACATCCTCATCTTTTCTATCATGAAGCCTCACTTTCACACTCCAACCACATTCTCTAGGCAGTGCTAGGTCAACATTTTAAAATATTCAAAGCTAAATATCTAACGAGCATTATTACACAGCTAGCTTACTCTCCTCTGGAGAGAAGAAAGCTATTTTGTTGTGTTTTATATATAAAAAGAACAGAACCCAACATGAAAATTAACAGCTGAAACCTTCTGATTGTAAAGTAACTAACTGTAAAGTTGCTCTCACTCTTTACTATTGAACAACAATAACACGACTTCTGAGCTTGTCAACAATTTGCCAGATGCTGACTGAATTTGTTCTGTACCACTGAAATGACTGTAAATGAATGATACAAGTGTAAATATGGATGCTGTGTGCTGCTTATTCTTCTGCTGTAAATATACACTCCACAAATTTTTTAAAACTTATTCTTTATGCATACTCAAATTCAGTTTACTGCATTGGCTAACCTTGAAGACTTCTGCTTTTCAATTTGAGATATTTTATGTAAAGATTCTCTTTTGTTACTGAAGTCATGAATGTGATAGTTTTATAGATAAGAAAATATTCCCCTGAAGATAATTTATCGCTGACCAAAAACTCATTTGCTGTAAACTGTCACAGCTCCATAGGATTCAGCTTAATTTTTATCAATGTCATCAAAAATCTTTGATGCACAGTTCAACACATCATAACAGTATCAAAATTATTTTGGTTTCTAAGAAACTGCTTTTGATTTTACTTATTTTAAATTGTATATTTAAAAAAAAAAAAGTTTTACTTCAGAAATTGTATTGTTTTGTAACCATATCATTTCTTTGCTTCCTGAAGTAATGAGCAAATTTGCTAAGGATTCAAGTTTCCAATTCCAGGTTGCACAAAACGGCTTATAAGATTTGCATATAGGTTTCCATCAGACTTCACAATGGCTTGGATGTTACTTTCTTAAGGATGGAACACATCAGTGACAGTACCTTGGAGCGGCTTTTATTGTTGCAATAAAATATTTCACATTTCACACGGGGGAAGGTAATGTTCAAATGCTCAAATGTGTTTGTCCACTGACATTTGAGACATCCAAGGGTATCTGTGACTTCTGTGGGGGACTGGCAATGGGATGCAGCAGACAAAGGCTTGATAGGAAACCCTGAATATCTAAAATGGCATTGGGTGCCATTAATTGTTCTACAAAGCAGATAACATTAATCCTCTCCAGTCACAGGGTAGTTGAACAGAAGTTTTCTGCTAAATTAGTCTTTTTGTTTGTTTGTTTGTTTTGTTTTTTTTTTTTCCTGTGATGGACACACAGTGACATAAGCAGGTTAGTTATGGACCTGTGCAGATACATAGCAATGTGAGAGAATGTAATGCTTGCACATGAACAAGTAGAAACATAGTGAATCTTGTTTAGGTAAAATCACCACAGAGAGAAACTTAAGTCATTGAAGCAATTGCCTCCTCAGTTCAGAGAAGCCCTGCCTGAGGAAATTTTGTATCCTGAAGAGAAAAAGAGTGTCAGTTCCATTCTAATTCAGTTACCTAGTTTTGCCAGGACATCTGGTTAACAAAGCTCAAATATCCTCTTCCTGACAGCAAAGGCAGATCCTCTGGATTCTCACTCAAAGGAGCTGAAGTTAAGCTTTTCTCAACCACTATCAAAAAGGCTTACATTTAGGGATAAGGTCTCAATGTGGTACAATCTAATATCATTATTGATGGCCAAGCAACAAAACTTTATTCATTTAGTTACTTTTGTGATGGTAGCAAGGATTTTCAAGTTTGCTCTAGCGCTCTAGCTACTGTATTACCCACTGCATCTTTCATCTCCAACGAGAAAAGCAGTTCTGCAAAAGCACACTTTCTTTCCAATGACATTGGGGAGACTGCCTTACATCAGAAGAGCAAAATATCCTCGTCCAGACTCTGCATCCAGTTATATCAGCTTAGATTTTCAGTCACCAGTGGACATGATGTAATTATACAACATATGTATTATTATAATTGGCCATAATTGCAGTGCTTAGAGATAATGAGATGAAGAATTACTTGAAATATAGAGGCATAATCAATAGACAGTAAGTAGAAAAACAATTAGATAACCTTTTAGGAAAAGTTGTATTTTTTTTTTTCTGTTTGCTTCTAAATGGAATTTATTTTTTTGGAATTTCAGTTTGTGAAATCCTGGCTAAAGAATGCATTCAGCATTTTTTAAATAGACAGTCTGGGACTCGGAAGCATGACAGATTTAAATTATAACTATGCCTAGACTAAGGGTGAGACAGAGCAAACTTTGCATGGAGGAAACAGCAAATATTTCCGTAACTGTTGTCTGACAAAACAAACAAACAAACAAACAAAACAAAACAAAACACAACAAAAACTTGGTGAATTTAATGTTAAAAGAACTGAGAACACAAGAGAATCTCCAGCATTGGGCCTTGTTTGTAAGCACACTGGTGTGCACAGGCCAAATGGGCAGCTTGAGGCCAGCTGCTCTGCTCAGACCTGGCTACAGATAAGACTCTGCAATTTATACATGCAATGCCGAGGCTTACTTTGGAGCCTGAATGTTGCTGGGGCAAACAGGGACATTATCCTGGCCCTGTGCCCACCCTTTCTAACTTCTCACCAAGAGCCATTAGCTGGATAAAAGGAGGTGTGGAAAGAAGGAAGACTGTAAAAAGAAGGGGGGTTGGCCTCCATCCAGCTTACCCAGGCTGCACATTCTCCATGGCTGCTGTAGGCTGGTTTTATGACCACTTTGGTGCCAGTCATGAGTACGACTACACCTTTATCAAGGCCGAGATTCTGGCCCACCGTCTGGTCTGCTTTACTGAGCAAATCTCCCCGCTCAGGCTCTCCACACAGCAGATGTCTATCTCCAGCATTAGATGTCTGAACATCTTCCAATTCAGCAACATCAGAGAACAACTTCCCTCAGAATTTCAGAGTAAAAGCTACAAAAATAGAGATGAGAGTACTGCTAATGCTGGGCTAGTATACCAAGGAGGTGCCATTCTACAGTCACCATACAGCAATGTATTCCCTGATGCTTTTCCAGCATGTCTGCACCAAAAGCTCACTACATGGAAGAAATATTTTCATATTGTAATTCAATTAATATGAATATTTTAATCATATTATTATTTAAAGTGCCTCCAGATATCTTAGACTGTCAGACCAAAATCTAAATGTTAAATGCTTCAGCTTCCTTCCTACAAATTTTTGGGAAGGGACAGCATGGTGCAACACTATTCTAGCTTCTACAGGTTAATAACCACAAAAAATGCTGCAATTCTTAGAAAATCATTTTGGTCTTTGATGAAACATGTGATGAGATGGCACTTGATTCATGACACAAGTTTCATTAGCTAGTGATGCTTTTTGAAAATCAAGAGTAGCTGTAAACGGGATCCATCCATCCTCAGGAGTGAACCACCTTCCTGCCAGTGCCAGGCTGCACTGCCCAGGCTGTGGGTGCCTGTCATCCCTGCCATCCTACATCCTTACCATCAGAATTTTCAGTGTCTATTCAGTGTTTTAGTGAATACTATTTTTCGCCTATATCCCATCTCTATTTTTTATTAAAAATGAAACTTCAATGAATAACCTCTTTCATAACTTTTTCTCCAGTTTTTGCATCAAATGTTCAGATTGCTAGAAGAGTTGTTAAAGAAATATTTTTAAAACAAAACAGCCAATAAATAACAAAGTTAATTTTAATGCCATCTTAGACTGAGACCTTGAATTGGAAGACAAGATTTTAGCACAGCAGAGCAAAGAAAACTTAGGAGTGCCTGATATATACCTTAAGCTACTGTTTCTAAATATCACTCGAGCTACATCTCAAAGGAAGAATATTCTTATTTTCTGGTTATTCTTTGTATGCAGGAGGATTAGCTGAAGGTAAGCAGCATTAAGTTGTGTATCAGTTATGCGCAGTTATTTGTCAGTTCTGTATCCAACTCAACAGAATAGTAGAGGAGTTAAATCTTTTATTCAAGCTATGGTTTTTGGTGCCTTGAAGAATTAAATTCTGTTTTCCTAAATTTACAAGCAATGTAACTGGTGAACAAAATAACTTGGACAGTCAGATAACGCAAATCAAACCATAAAGAACAAACAGCAACTACTTGTTCCAGCTACCCTGTTTCCTTTTAGCTTACAACCTCTCTACTTTACAATTGTCTTTTTGCATCCACATTTTCTCCATCACAGTTACTTAATTCCTAAAACACACTACACAACAGTGTTAACTTCCTGAACAGCTCTCCTCTGTGAATGAGGCAGATGTGCTTCAGTCCCATACTGGCTGTCCACTTAAATTAATCTGGAGCCAGCTGAATTCTCACTATGATCACAAGTGCCCTGCTAGCTGACTTGGGGATAGCAGGCTTGGTCTTTGAAACAACTCACATCTTGCATTCTTATCCCTTTCCTACGAATCCTCGGCGGCTTTTTGTTGTTATTTTTTTTTTCTCCCCTCTGCTCCTTTCTTAGCTTTCACCACTTCCCTTAGTTAGGAGACTTGTTAAAGAGCAAGTTATTTTTGTTAAGCAAAGTTTTGGGCTGAACAGAATCCACAGCACTGCTGTGTTTCAGAGTTCACTGTATTGAAGTTCTATGTAACAGAATAGGCTTAAATGTTTCCCTTCATCAGAAAAACCCTTTGAAGTAGGATCTACTACTAGCATAGGTACAGCAACATTTTAATGCTAATAGTATCATGTGAACTGAAGAAGGTTTTGTTTCTAGTGACCAAGATGATGTTTATCCATCATCACCAGCAGCACTTCTGAGTAGGACACATCTAGAGGATTGAAAGCAGGTGACTCATATTTGCATCATCATCTTAGCTTCAGTTTTTCAGATCTATGATACAATTCCTGTTCCACAGAATTGCTAGTGCCCATCCCATTCACATTCTCAAGGATTTTAATGAGAAGTCAAAAATACCTCCAAAATCAAACTAAACAAAATCTACCCCAAAATGAAATTTTGGGTTCTCAGCACATGCCATCTGATGGGTACACTGGAGCTGGGAGAACTTCAGTATCCCTGTGAGCACAATGCCTGTATGGTATCCAATCAGGCCAGGAAGAACTGGGGTTGATTGCCACGTGTTAGTCTTTTCATCACCTAATAAATGTACAAGAACCTGCTAACTAGATTTTTTAAAATTTATTTCTCCCCCCACCCCCACATAGAATGCTTCCTAAAGTACTCGCTGGGTATTTATGGTTTTGTGTCCCAGTAGTTGAGCTGCCATGTGAGTTTGGTTCCAAAATTTAAAGAGAATTACTCCAATAATCTGTTCTAAAAAATATTCCAGCAACAGTTTTTCCATTGCTTCCAGCCTGCACATGAACAACTTTGTTCAGTTAGCCTCTGGCTACGATCCAGTGAGATGATTAGATGCTTGAATGAACCCAGAGAAATATTTTTACAGTGTGAAGAACTTGTGCTTAATCACTTGGGGGAAAAATATTCCATTCTGATTCTCAGCTACAGTACTTATCTTGAGTTGCTTAGTCACGTGAAACTATAATTTCACTAGCTAGTCAGGAATCCCCTTGAAATTTCACTTGCAGCATGCTTTGACTCACCAGCTTTGACCCTGCTGTAAGGTCATCTGCACAGCTGTTTAAATAAAAATATACACCATGATAACTCACACTGTGCTCCAGTCATGCAGAAATGTGAGTGAGCATCTTATTGATTGCAGTGTCTGACAATACCTATTTGTAATTAGGAAATCTATAACTCTGGATTCCTTCTCTCTTCTCCAGTGCTATCCTTCCTCCAAACAGCAAAAACATCTTCATATTCAAATAACACTCAGGTTGTATTCTAAACCCAATTATGAAATGCGAGCATTTCTACAATACTTAGGACATTTCACTTAATCTACTTTCTTGTTGTAAGCCCCTTCACTTCGTGAGAACAGCTTTTTAAATTCATTATTAGGATCAGCACAGGCATTCCTGTGATCACCAGTGACTGTAACTGGCGTAAGATGCAAGTACTCAGCTGACATCACTGCTCAGATATTGATCCGTCATCATTTCATCCAGCTGATAGCACGGCTGCAGTGCATCATCCTGTCCCTTCCTGCCAGGTTACTGAAGAGCTGGGAGGTCTGAACCCTATCAAAGATGCTTTTTTTTTTTGTTTTTTCTCCTCTCTGTTTCAACTTTAGCACCATAGTAGCTCATCAGTGTTTCCTTGTCATCTCCTCTCCAGCTCCTACTGCTTCATGTCAGCAAGAATGCCACAGGGCTTGAAAACACTGGAGGATTTCTATAAAAGCTGCTGAAGAGGGAAACAGGGCATGCAGACAAACCAATGAAAGAAATCAAATATTTAAATAACACATGTAAAAGACTCCAGGCCTCTTACATAGCATCTCAGAAAAGAGTCAATTACTGGGCACTGAAAGAATCTAATAATAACCAAAGTAGGCCAAATGCAAACACTGACATCCTGGCAAAAAATGTAAAAGAAGCTGTACAAATAGCAGTGAAGGAAGGCAAATATACACACTCTGAGCATGCATACCCTAGAGCACATTCACTAAATCACATTATGAGAACATGATCTACCAAGGTTGAGGAGTTCTGGATTCACCTACAGTTAAATTCTATCTGAAAGACTTGCCAGACCTGAACCATTGTGCACTCCAAAGCTGCCACAACAACAAGAACAACAATCACACAAAAAAACAACCAACCAACCAACCAAACAAAAAAAACGACCTCAGAAAAAAACCATGGAAAGTGCTTTTGTAGTTGCCTGATCCTTTGTGATGGCTGAATAAGAAACAGTGTGCAACACCGCATCATCCCACTGAGCTGAAATGCAGAAGCATCAGTTAAACACAAGGAATGGAATGGATAATGCTACAGGAAGCAAAAATAAAAGATCTGAATTTCAGAAAGTTTTCTAAAATGCATTTTACTTCATTTCTGCTTCCAGTAGGTAGTGTTCTGCATGCATATTATGGCACTGACAAAATAGCAATGCATAGCTATGGCTGTGCACTGCATAAGAACCCTTAATGAGACACGTGCTTGGAATTACTCAGTAAATGTTGAAAAATAGGTATGTCAAAATGAGTCCTAGTGTAAGCTTTTTAAAATAAACATACATATTATAAAGAACCAGGATTCTCAGAAAGACTTCAGCTCCAGTACAACAGGTGAAAAAAGTTCATCCTTCATTTGAAGAATTATTCACCAGGCTACAGTCTTTTAAACACTGTATAAATTACCACATTCATGTAAGATAACAAATTTGCTTTCCTGAGAGAGGTCAGCTTATTATTCTTCAAGCAATGTATCTGTACTACCCTTGGCTTTTGCGATAAAAAGCCCTCAGCGACTCTGGGAATCTCTTTCTGTGGGCTCAGTGCTTTCCAGTGCCTTTCCTTGGGGACAGAAGGCTGCTGGCACTGGGGCCATGCTGGGCTGAGGCTCATGGGCAGCTGGAGCTCAGCCCCTCATCCTGGATGCTCTGTGCCTGTGGGCACTGCTTCACAGAGCTCCGTCTTCATAGAATCACAGAATAGTTTGGGTTGGAAGGCAGCTTTAAGATCATCTAATTCCAACCCCCTGCTATAGGCAGGGACACTTCCCTCTAAACCATGCTCTGCAGCACTGTGATTTAACACATAGGATGCACACATTGCCCTGTTTAGAGGTGTCCATGAAGTAAAGCGAATGCAAATATTACTGTGGAGCCAGTGAAGTAAAAGGGAACAGTTAGTGGTGTAACTGACGACATGAGAATACACACAGCACTTCTGAAGCACAGCAAAGGAGTGAACTTAGAATGGAAATATTATTCTATTTTGGGAAATTCAAAGTGAGGGAGTAAGAATACAGACCCACAGCTGCTCTCCACACAAACCAGACAAACCAGGACAATATTTTACCATTTCCTCCTTGCTTCTCACCCACCCTCAAGAGTCTGTAGGGCAATTCAGAACATTTCTCTTCCAAAATATTTTTTTTAACCAAGATATCTCTTTACTTTCCCCAGATTTACTTCCTCTGATCCTCACATCAGCACTGCTGTAGCTGACTGGCACAGTCCTGCTGCACTGAGATCCTATACTTCCCTTCTTCTCCCTTCCATACAGCTAACAAAAATAACTTGTCCTTTCAGAAATTGCTTGCACTGAAAATAAAAATACATTTCTTCTCTGCTTTCATGGATTAATGAGTTACTCTTTCCCACAAAGCAGTGGAAACAGTCAGCTCCCCCTATTTCTGCCTCCCAGTGCAGTTCCACACTGACTGCAAAGACAAGGTGCAAATTTTTCCTCTATCAGAGGGTGGCTGTTCAGCCATACCAGAAAAAAAGGTACTGAATGCTACAACATGACAATAACCGGAGCATGAGCTGTATTGTAGAGACTTCAAACCACGCCATAGTCTAATCCCAAGAAACAGATCACTTTCCTTTTTTTTTTTTTCTTCAGAAAGTTAGATAATAATCAGTATCTTACTTTTATGTAGTAACATAAACCTTGTAACAGTTAAAAGAAGTCCCAATCTGATGGCTGTAAACATTTCAAAGTATAGCATACCACAGTCCTTCTTTTGCCTCCTCCAGCTCCTCATGCTTACTCTGTTGCTTTCCAACATGTGGAATTGTTCTCCTTCAAACACATTTCTCCCAGTGCTCAGTAAAAGCCAGATGTTTTGGTACTCCTCTACATCTATTTAATTGGTTGCTATTTAACATGAAATAGTTCTCACATGATGACAAATGCAAGGCTGCATTCATTTCCATCAAGTCACAAATGCTTGCACCTCACTCTGATTTACCTTAGAATAAGCAAAGACAGAAGGAAGAACCTGAAATTAACTTCTGTGAGAGTGACTCCTGAGGCAGAAGGAAAGAAAAGAGTTGCCTGGAGAACTACCTCAGGGCAGAGCAAGGCACACCAAAGGCAGCAGCTGCTTAGTTGCCCCTTCTGAGGGCAGACACTGATGGTTTCCTCCATCTCAGCATCCTGCAGATGAAAGAAGGCTGACCCTTTAGGTCTTGCAGGAGCAGAATCAGCACTTTCAGGGAGGAGAGCATGAGTGAAGCTGCAATCAGTGTTTGGCTCTGCATCGAGGTCAGCTGGAGCACTTTCTAACCCCATTCTGATTCCTCTGTGGTGCTGAACCACCACTGGGATGTCTGCATGGCAAAGGAAACTCAGGCACCGATCCTATTTAGGAAGATTTCTTATAAACTACAAATCCTACAGCTACCCTTGTAAATGCAGGAATCACTTGGAGATAATAAAACACAGTATATCTTTTCTCCCCAGAGATAGATCTTGCAAAGCCTTACCTTGAGGGAGGGCTGAGGCTGTCTGTGGCCCTGCAGATTCACAGATGGGACGTTCTGGTGAGGCTGCCTGATGTGGCCACAGAGAGGAGAGAGCTGTGCTTCAGCATCCCTTGTCTCTGCCTGCTCCAGCTGAGCTGCAGCGACAGAGCACTGAGCTGTCTGTCAATAGAAAGAGATTTTTTTTCTGTTGCGTAAGGAAGCAGACAGACCTGGCTGTTCTCACAACTTGTTTCCAGCACAGCTCACTGCAAAGCAGGAGCTAGCACATCTTTCCTATCAATTTTTCAATCACCTTTCATAGGTACTGCCAACTCCATTCAAGCTACCTTGTCTGAGTTTGTTACAGTGGGCTGTAATTCTGTGATAGGGCCCAGGCCACTTTATGTAGCCAATTTCGATATTTGATATGTAAATCTCATAGCTGATGATATTTATTTCATGCCTTCTTGTAGCAACAGAAGATGCTACTATTCTAACACATAGTGACACCAGTACAGAGGATCCTTTAGTCTTTAATGACACAGAATAGTTGGAAGCTGCAACAGTGCTGCTTGAATGACTCTTTCTATAAAAGCTGTATTTTAATAGAGATTTATTTCAATTTACATCACCACTTACCAATTTCTTTGGCCTTTACATTAAATTCCATTTCATGTCAAAGAGGAGTAATCGCATATGAAATGAATGGAAAATATACCCCTTAAAACTTAATATGTACATGAGAGGTTCTTATTAACTATAGCTTTACTTAACTTCTCTACTAGAACATTAAATATGATTTTCAGAACACGGAGCATGCGAGTTTCCTCCCACAGAAGCAAATGGGGCACTGTTGCTCCTACAGCCCTGCTGAGCCCAGAAATGATGCTGGAGGCTGTGTAGGAAATGATGCACAGAGCTCTCAAATAACATTGAGAAAACCCTCAAAGCATCTCTAATTAAACCCACACATGAGACTGAGCAGCAGAGTTTAGTTGCCATGAACGCCTACAGCACATGGTCTAAACCAACAAAGCACTACAGCTAGGTAATTAACTGGTTAATTACCAATTGAAGTGAAGATTTCATTATGAAAAAAAGCCCAAAAATATTAAAGGAGAAGGGTAGCACTGAAAAGCAAAAATCTGCAAAAGAATGCTCATCTATACCAGGAAGAAACAAACCCCAAACCTGCAAAAGCCCTTGCCTGGTGTGTTGTCTTATCTATGTTTGACCTTCAGACAAAATCTGTGCACTCCTGAAGGGTACTTCTAGTACCAAGTAGTGACCGGTCATGTTACATAGCCAAACAGACAGCATTTCAGCTCTCCTTGCAATATGGATGTCCCTCCACCCCTGCCCCTTTCTGAGTAATCACTGCTTTGTTGGAGCTGCCAGCAATCAGCATCCTGCTGTTTTCCTTCAGCAGCACAGAGCCTATCTGATCATCCACATGTCATTTTGGAGGGAAGTAGGCTGTGAGTTGTCAAAATACAATTTAGAGCTCTGAGCTAGAGGTTTTAGTCTACAGGCAAAGAGCAGAGAAACAGCAAAAGCATGCAACAATTAGTCTTTTGCCCATCCCATACCAAGCAAGACTACTTTTAAAAGATAAATTATTTTCAATGAGTATTTTAGACTGACTTAGCTGAAAGGGGTTGCCTTTGGCATCCAGGAAGGATGGCTGGGGCAATGGAGCTCAAATCATTGTTTTCAGGGACAGAGAAGGAATCAACTTCTTTTTACAGGCTGAGGGGGAGCTGTGTTCCCTCCCTTTCATAGCAGAAATTCATGGTCAGATGAAGCAGGAGCCTTGGCTTTTCTATTTTCCACAAGCCATAGCATTTGAAATTACACTTTTCTTTTATCCAGAAGGAGGATGCGTGTATTCGAGGACCACATCTACTTGAAATGCTACATTCCTTTGTATCCTGGTACATCTTGTCAAAAAAGATGCAAGGAGAGGAGTCTAGTAGAAGAGATGCATCATTTGACATAAGAATGTATATTTAGTATCTAAGAATTAAGCACAGAAACCAATAGCATAACAAGAGAGAAACGCCTTCTATAAAAGCCACTCCTTCAAGACTGCGGATGAAAAAAGCCTCTGAGGAGCAAAGCTTACTTATGGTTACATGCAGTGAGTTCAAAGGGCCTGGTGCTCTCCTGGCTGGATATGAGCATCATCCACTGAAATCAATGCTGTTACATGCATCTTGCAGAGCAAGAGTCAGTCTGTTTGTATGTGATTTGAGAACACTTGCAAAAAACACTAACAACATACGAGAGCTCTCATTTATCCTTCTAAAGGCTAGGCTGTTTGCCAAGAGAACAGCATGTTAAGCAGACACATCAATAATTCCCATCATCTATCCATCAAAAAAAAAAAAAAAAAAAGAGATTCCATTTACCTTAAAATGTACAATACGTAGATTTTACTGTACTGAAAAGGGTAACACTTGTAGGTCTCTGAACTATCATAATATAACAGGATCGGTTCCCCTTAGTATTTCTCAGATACAGCCAGTGCCTCAAGGAATTTATATTAATTCAGCAAATTTCATTTCTTCTTTGATAGGAGAGGGTTATTTAGCCATAAACTGGCTAACCTCTTTGGCTATAAGTGATCAAATGAAGTACACCCATACATAATGTCCAACCAGAAAATTTAACTAAAGAAATAAAATTTGAACATCCAGTAAAAGCTGTTGGAGAAGTGGCAGCTATGATCTCAAAAGCAAAGCTATTTCCAGCACTAGATGCAAGATGAGCAATTTTAGGTTGTAAAATTGGGCGAATGGAATTCCAAGCTAGTGATTTCAATATATTATTTAGAGTGAATTTAAACAGGTTACTATTGAACATAGTATTTGAATGCCATTTATTCTTTTATAACTAAGTATCTCACAAAATCACACAAGCATAGGGATTGGAAGTGACCTTTACCTAGTCCATCTGGTTTTGTACAGTAGGTTAAGTAGGAAAATGTCCAGGCAGGTTCTGAATGTCTCCAGGGAAGGAGACTCCACAACCTCTCTGGGCAGCCTGTTCCAGTGCTCCATCACCCCCAAAGTAAACAAGTTTTTCCTCATGTTTGGATGAAACTTCCCATGTTCCAGTTTGTGACCATTGATCCCTGCTCTGTCACTAAGCACCACTGAATAAAGCCTGGCCCCATTCTCTTGACTCCAGCCTGTTAGATATTTATAAGCATTCATAAGATATCCCCAATTATCTTCTTTTCCCCAGGCTGAACGGTTCCAAGTTTCTCAGCTTTTCCTTGTGCAAGAGATGTTCCAGGCCCTCAGTCATCTTTGTGACTCTCCACTGGACTCCTTCTAGGAGATCCCTATCTTTTTTCAACTGAGGAGCCCAGAATTGGACACAGTACTCCAGATGAGGCCTCACTGGGGGAGAATAGAGGAGGAGGATCCTCACCCTCAACCTGCTGCACACACTCTTTTTAATGCACCCCAGGATACCATTGGCTTTCTGATCCACCAGGGCACACTGCTGCCTCATGGCCAACCTGCTGTACACTAGAACTGCAGGTCTCTCTTCCAGGTTAGCCCCTAATCTACACTGATGCGTGTGGTGCAGGACTCTGCACTTGCCCTTATTGAAACTAAAAAGGTTCTTCTCTGCCTCACTCTCCAATCCGTCCAGGACTTGCTGGATAGTAGCACAGCCTTCTGGTATGTCAGACACTCTTCCCAGTGTTGCATCATTAGCAAACTTGCCAAGGGTGTAGTCTGCCCTTTCGTCCAGGTCATTGATGAAGATGTTGAGCAAGACTGGAAAAGATCTTGCATAGGTATCTCAACTGAGAAATGGGGTGCTGATACTCTGTATAATGTTTAACTCATTTTGGTTAACGCATGGTTACGTGGTTTTCAAATGATCCTACAAAGGGTTTTTTCTCTCTGAATAAGCAAGAAAAGTCTTGCCTACTGCTGAAAAACATTTTGTTCAATACAAAAAAAAAAAAACCATTCAAGTTTGCAGTGCTGAGGTTTTCCTAGCAGTAGAGTTTAAAGAGTTGAGAAAGAAAATATTAGAAAATATTCTCCTCCACCCCTACAGTTACATTGCCCTCTTAAAAAAAAAAAAAGAAAAAAAAAATCACTGAAACTTCTTATCACTTTTACATCTAAACATTGACTTAGATCATCTGGAAAATGTCAGTGTGTGAACATAAATTTATTTCTCCTCTGAGAATGAAGATTGTCTGGACATGCATAAGTGTGAGAGAGTTTCTTTTCTACATAGCCCATCTGACTCAGTTATCAAATCTCACACAGATTCAGACATTGCCAGGTCAAATCCCAGTCTTGTGAGGGAAAAAAGTCTGATCTATACTTATAGGCAGCCTGCTTTACATCTCTGATGACTACTTTTTTTGGCAGTGATGATTTATCACAATGCTGATGTTTTAAAGGAAGGACATTGCCCATTTGGGTACGCATGGATGGGTTTGGATGCAGTAGTAACTTGTGGACAACTCACACGTGCAACAGTTCCAACCCTGCCAGGAGCTGGGGTTCTCAAGTAGCAGATCTACTCCACACATTGAATGTAAATTGTACTATGTGCATTCATCACATGAATTTTATCCCTTTGGGAAACAAAACTTGAAGATTTCTGATAGTTTGTTGTAAGTGAAAATGGTTGGAAAAAATTATACATGAAATACCCCTGTGGGAATAGAAAATAGGGAAAAGAGAAGGTGGGAAGGAAGGGAGAGGATTAGAAGTTAATCAGGTAGGGATGGGCAGGACAAAACAGTTGGATGTGTCAGCACCAGGGAATTGCATCTCCCATCTGTTCCTTCTTTTGCAGTGGCACTGAGTAATTAGGAATTGTCCCTCAGGCTAACTATATACTCAGGCCTCCTGGCCAAGTCTCAGAACAACCCCAAATCCCTATATAAAACTTGAGTAACAAAGGCTACAGCCACTCAACGGATAAAAACAAAAGAGAAGAGACAGAGCAAGTCATATTTACAGTAAGGAGAATTTCTGAAAACATCTGCCATCCCACCCACTGTGAGGTATTGGTTGTTTAATGTCCCAGAGGAAGTAATGCAGTTACTAGAGCCAGCAAGTGTGTTTTCTCTGGGATATTTTAAATTCATTAAATGCAAGTAAAGAAATATTTCTCCTTGGAAGGTTTAAAAGCAAGTCTTTTCATAAAATGTTTTGTAAGGGTCACTGAGGTAACGAATGATGTGAAAGAGCTGAATATTAGATTTCAAGCACTGCAGTATGATTGAAATTTCATGTTACCGATAGGCAAAAATAAAATCCACCACCTTGCTTTGAAACAATTTAAGGAAAAAAAATGATTTTCTGATTTTATCAATGTTGCTGGAGATTTATTTGAAGCATACAATAGAGATCAATTCCTAAAATCACATGCTCTTTGGATTGCTTAAACGTTTACTATATACAAAATAAAATAGGATGTTCCAATAAACTTCTTGCTCTCCTTCTTGACTCTATGCTGGCAAATTTCATCACAGGGATATACACAGATTTTCTTTTTAAGCAGTGGTGAAAGCTTTACTTGCTGGCCTCCTCAGAAGGTTTTGCTATCATCTAAAAGTCTTGCAAGACTGGTTGTGCTAGAGCTGTCAATCAGGCAGATAAGGGTTTGAGCAATTGATATGGGAAAGGCTAGCTTTTCTAGGGAGGCAGAGAAGGATTTTCTCCTTTCTTGCTCTTGGCAAAGGACTAAGCTGAACCTTGTTTTTCTGGGCTAATCAAGATGTGGAGGTAACAAAAAGCATTGTCTACAAAAATCACCAGTCAATACACAATATTTCTCTTGGTTTCAGAGCAGACAGGGCAACTGAAAACATCTCCCGTCTTGTACTGCCACATAGGAAACCCATGCTTGGGCACACTGATGCAATGAGGACATTTTACAGCATCCGTTGTGCAGTGCAGACCTCAAGTAAAGAACAGTGATTCCTTCTGGAGGACACATCATATTTTTGTGTCAGAGCGAACACTCAATTTACTGCAGATGGATCATAGTGGTGTTCTGATGCCATCTCTAAGCTGGGCATACTGCCAGGCCGCAAGTTCATTCCAGCAATGTACTGAGATAACTTTGCTCTTCTTACTCTCAAGTCTCCTTGGAGATAGTCCAGGTAGGTTTTCCCTGTTTTCTAACAGCTTTTGGCTAGCTCCTTCCAGACTCTGAGGTTCATTTCCAGATTTCCCACTCTCCTGACAATGCTCGTCTTTGATTCACCCTGAACCTTGCGAAAAAGCACAAGGAATCCAGACCCTTCTTCAAGCCTAGTGTCTGATGTACAGATGGCGAGCATCCAACAGCACCCACACTTCACTTTATTTTTTCCAAGCTGCTCAGATGCTCTCTAAGTAGAAAGACCAGTGTAACATTGTGCTCCCTTCCTTGCTTCCCACCAGCAATGGTGCAGAGAGGGATCTGCTGATCCACTGGGTGTCACATGCAGCTCCTCACAGGAAGATCTGGGACAGAACTCCATCACAGAAGATATCAAAGAAAAGTCTAGGTAACATCTCCGACATGTGTAACACTGCTCTGAAGGTGCAGGTCTTCACACCTCCCTGGCTGCAGACAGGGGCATGCTGTTCTACACAGATGGGCCAAAAGTTGTGCCCATTCAAATTACTATTTCTGATGCATTTAGTTGCTGGATAACAGTTCTAAATATTTGTTTGCTGTTGGTATTTATCCAGGTCTGTGAATTACTCAGAAAATATTCAATTAGCAAGGAATTAATTGTGTTTTTAATTGCCCGCACTTCTGTGATGAAATATAGTATAAGCACAGCTCAGATGAATAGAAAAGCAGAAGATTATGCATGCAGAGTTGGAAGCCCTCCTGAATAGCTTTTATTTTTTTTTCCTCCAAGTCCTGATTGAAGCTAACAAAATAAAATGAGAGGCAATTATGGGAACTGGGGACAAGAAAAGTGCATTTTTAAATTTATGCATAGGGCTGGACTGGAATTCAGGACATACACTGGCTATAATCACCTGACCAGTTCCTCAGCACCAGTCTCAGCATCTTCAGTCCAAAATGTGCCTTCCCCCCAGTGCTCCCTGTCAGACAGATCTTTGGAAGCCTTCATCCAGCTTATAGGAAGCACTTGGCATGAGGATGAAGGACGAGCATAGGTCTCCCAAAGACAGTGCTCAGAACTGTCGGAACACTGGAAATTAGGCAGAGATCAGCTTGCTGTGGGACAAGGCTATCCTATCTCCTCAGTGTGCTAGAAGCTCAATTTCTCAGCCTTTGTGGCAGAGGATACCTCCTCTCATGTTCTATGCACATATGAAAGGAAGGCAATTGAAGAGATGGATACATTTTGCTGAAGGGCTATGAAGAAGCTCATGCTGCTTTCAGTAAGCTTTGGTCCCTCTTAGATACTGCAATGAGCAAAGTGTTTTTAAAATAACAACAGTCAGTACCTTGCTGCTGGAAGAGGCTCAAAACAGGTGGAGAAGAAGTGCTCTGGCAGCCCCTGCCTCATCCACTGCAACACAAGTCTGGCCAGGAAGGCTCTCAATATCTGACCTTTCATTCTTTGGGGGCAACATTATTTGTGTTCCACCTAATGCTGACCATTGGATACCTATATCATTGGTAGATGCTGCTAATAAATGCAGGCACAATTCCACAACAGAGCAGTGTAAAACCATGTGCCTATCACAGGAAGTCACATATGGGGTTTGAAGAAGTGGTCCATTTGCCCTGAGCACAGATTTAAGGCTGTCAGACTGGTTAAGAGTAATGAAGGTAGCTTCATGCTCTTATGTCAGAAGTCAGTGATTCATTGTCACCCACTGCAAGATAAACTGAGAGCTCAGAACTAACATCTTGACAGGTAAAATGTCTTTGATTTTTCTTTTAATTCAGCAAGCTCACATCATTACTGGTTTCCCTGTATTAATAATGAATGCATGCTGAAAATGTTGTCAGCTGCAGGGTTGAGTTCTAGCCTGATAACTGCACATCTGAGAAAGCAGGATTCTTCTTGCAGTGTGCCAGAGCCAGCAACTCTCTAACACAGTGTGGAAGTAAAACGGTGGTAATATGATCATTAATTAGATTTATAAACTCCTTTATTATTTGCGGCGTTAGTTGTTCAGTCAAAGAAATCCATTCAGAGAGAAGTGATTTGGATCAAACAGATTTGTACCTATATATGACAGCACAATTTGGCCCTTTTCTTCTTAGTGTAAATTTGAACTGCAAAATCTGCAAATTGATTTGCTAAGAGGAAAGCTTAAGAGCTATATTTGCAGACTGTTGAAAGCATAAGCTGGCCTTTTGTATAAAAAGGAACACATTTGAATCTACATTTAACAAATCACTGGATATTAATTTTATTGAATTCAGTCTCCTGGCCACAGTAACATTTATTCAATCCTCATCTTTTATCTCAGTTGCAGAGCAATTCTATATTTACTGTACAGTATTTCATCTGAAGGATCATTAACTCCATTAATAGCAACAATGCGGAGGTTTTCTAATTTATGATTTCTCCACTGGTCATTATTTTCTCAATGCCACAAGTGATTATGAATCTGAGTGATGCCTAACCACTGCAGCCTCCATTGACTTCAGCAAGAGTTGCAGCTGGTCGGCAAATTATGGCCTTTAGCACAGCGTTTGTGTCAGAGTGGCGAAGCTCTGAGGTGAGGGCTGGGTATGTGGCAGTGATTTTGAACTTAGGAGAATATTGTCTTGGAAATCTCAGGAAAGAATTTAACCTCTCTTCCACATCTTAATAAACTCCTTCATTGATTCCCCCTACCTCCTAAACAAAGATTGCAAATTGCTCTAGTTGTGAGCAATAGAACATACAAATAAATTGTTGCTATGCAGAATTTCCTATACACTAATACTAAATACACCCATAAAGTAGCCAACATTAGCAGATCAAGCTGTGACAGTCAGACATACTAATAACATTCTTGAGTATAGTTGGCTTGAGTATAGTTTACTTGGTAAACCTCCATCTTGATTTTAACATTTTTACTGTTATTGTGTTTTAAAAGTGTTCAGTGGCATCTAGCCTTTTTCTTAACACTTTCAGTCATATAAACTGACATTGATTTTTTTTCAAATCACCCAATGATCTCATTGAATTGCTGGCAGGCTGTGCTGCACTTGTCTTGCTCTGGGTATCACTGCCCATTCAATCAAACCTTTAAGACTGCTAACAAAAATAAGGTTACCAATCTTATTTGAAAGACTTCAGACCTACCACCAGCATCATTGAGCAGAACAGTATACACATGTTTCCGATTAAAAACAGATTTGATGGTGGAAGTTTGGTGGAGAAAATTCAATATACATATTGTATAACCAAGATGTTATAATCACAATATAATTGAGTATAATCAATAGATATCAAGATGTTATAATTGCAATATAATCAAGAGAGTAAGGTAAAGCAAACAAGGATCACAAGAGAGAATAAGTGGAAGAGCTTACCCTTGGGTTGAGCTCACCAGAAGATACCAGAAGATACCAGAAGAGGGGATCTCCAGAAGAGATCCTTCCCCTCTGGTAGCCAGCTCTTAAATAGGTCCAGGAGGGGTGGAGCCTGGCTTCCGGCAGCACAGGTGAATTGCCTTCAGCTGTGCTCCTCTGGCTGACTCAAGGCTCACCTCAGGTGATTAATCAGAGGTTCAGGCCGTGACTCAGCAGTTCCCATACACATATATTAAAAAAAAAAAAAAAAAATAAAACTCTGTGTACAACAATAAACAAAAAAAAAAACGACCAAAAAAAAAAAAAAAAAAAAAGAAAGTTTGCTACTGCATAAATCATAATTAGAAGGAATAGAGAGACCAATCTGTAGCAGGTCAATAATACCCTTATCTAGAACAAATACTAATGATGGAAACAAATACCAAGGATGCAATATATCTCACTTAGAACACGAAGAATACCTGTAAGAACTAGCCAAGATATCTTGGATTGAACTAACTACTATAGCTGGATCCACAGAACGGAAACACTTTATCTGACCCAATCGATGCCTTCATCCACACCCTTAAGATAGATATGTGCTGTTCATTTACCACTACAAAATGCTAAACCAATAATCACTGCAGTACTACATCCTCCTCCCAAAACAGCTGTGTCAGATTTGCTACAAGCATGAGACACCACAAGTCTCTGTACACATCTGCATCCCAGCAGTTGCCTGGGAGCTGCACTCAGCACAGCAGTCCCTCAGCAGCCCTAGCACCCCATCCATGAAGCAGTGGTAGAGCACAGCTGTTTGACTATCACTCTGATACGGCTTTATAGCATGACTGCCTACGTGCAAATGAAAAAAAAATCCTGTGCATATGCACTCAGACACTCAAGGATGGTAGCAAAGACATGAATATTTAACAAAAAAAAAAAAAAAAAAAAAAAAAAAAAAAACACTGTACAGTAATCCATCCTTTTTTTTCCCCAAGATACATCCAACTTGTTTTTCTTAATAGACATCATGAAAGTTTTTCATTAATACATTATGAAGTTCTGTATTTACAATAAATGACACTGAATACATAAAAACATCAAACACTTTTTCCAGAATATTTCTTAGGCTGCTATTACTCATGATACTAATTTTGATAACCACATCAGCTAATAAGATGATTGTTACTGACTCTAAGCATAGCTTCTGAAGGAATTTTTTGAATGCCTTTCTAAGAATAATAAGTATTTGGAGACAGAGAAGGAATGACTGTAAACCATAGTATGAAAACTGGTATGGTGTTGTGACAAAATGACACAAAAAACAATTGCAAAAACACAAGTTGACAGTTCATAACTAGAAGTGAACACCAACTGCATTTATTTAAAGACCTGTCAAATGCAACTATCTGTGAAATACAAAGAATGTCCGGTCTGATGGAAAGAACAGCTAACATTTTTTACCCATTCTTCCCTCACAGAGAGAAGAGCATGACATCTTAATAGGGTAATCAAAACCCTGATTGCCATTGGTGACAGCACATGCCACAGAATCTGAATGGATTTGATAGAAAGGAGCATTTTTGAATTTGTGCATTGTATCCTTCTGTAGCACAGGATTTTTGTTTCCTAACAATAGCTCGTTCAGCATCTCTTTAATAAAGGCAAAGGGTGGAATGGAAGCCTGTGAATACAGGAAAACCATGCTCAGAGTTGAGCATAAGTACTTTTATGTTACATCTTCAGAGTTTCACTGCCATGGGATACACAAGTGTTAATTTGTGAGCAGAATTCAGATCTAGTTTCTCCAGACAAAGAATCATCACTAAACATTGAATCAGTCTGACGCATTTGTTTCACTTTTAATGTTTGCTCTCACTATGACTAAAGAAGTTTCCTGCATTGCATTCTCAGATTTGTATTTTCAGAGGTTGTTGCATAGATGTGTCTTTATTATTTTGTGGTCATATTTACTCTTCTATTTCCTCTTACTCATTTTCTCTCTTTTTCTTTTTTTCCTTTTCTTTTTTTTTTTTTTTTCTTCCCTCCCTTTTAATAAAATACAGAGTTGCTACACCTAAGACCATTTCTTCTTCGTATTGGAACATTCACCCACAGTGTATTTAGAAGGAAAGCTCCAGTGTACAGGCTTGCTCTTTAGCCTTATGTGCTTATGTCTGATAGTGAGGAGAGTTTTGGACTCACAAGGAACATGTGATGGGGCTCTCAACATGAACTGCTTAGGCAAGCAATTACGGAACCACTAAAGTTCAAATGCCACACAGGGCAGTGTCATAATCAGAAATATAAATGAACCATGATATTTGTAAGGAGATAATTAATGGCCTAATAAATCCCTCTAGCAATGAATTAATTCCATTCAAACTCTGGAAAAGAAGGAGAAGCAGTTTTTTCCTGTGCACGGAGAAAATTCTTTCATGGATACATTGTGAATCTGGCTAGCGCTCAAATTCAGAGATTCATCTGGGCAACAAACAAACAACAAAAAAATAGAAATAAAAATTACAACAACCTACCACTGCCCAAACCAAACCAAACTAACAGAACTGCAAATAGCCTATAAGTAACTTTGAAGGAAGGATATGCTAGTGAAAGCAGTCCTTCAGTCCTCCATCTCTTGCTTTCTAGGTCCTGCATATTACCCTTGGCCATGCAGCCACCCCTATATGCTTCCCAGCCCGCTGCATCAGAGCACTTCTGAATTTGCCTGGTGCAGAAACATCTCCCATAAGCTAATTGCAAAAGGGTCAAGGTATGTGAGATCTCCATTCTAGCAAGCCCACTTCTCCTGTGAAGATCTGCTTGCATGGCAGGAGCACTGATGGGGTTCAGCATGCCGCTCTGCCACAGCCATGGCATGCAACGCTACTGCAGAGTGAAAGTAATCAATGCCTGCAATTCCATTATTTATAGGAAGTCATTTAACTACAGTGTACTTAAAGGAAGAACCAGAGACTAGTAAATTTCTCTTAGAATAGACAGATTGTTCCGTATCAGAAAAGAAGGGCAAGACAACCTAGCAATTCTTCCTTTCTTTTCAGTTCTAGATTCTGTAACAATGCAAAAACACTTTTTTTTTTTTTTTTCTTTCCTGGTTTACATCCCTTGGTGGATGAGATTCCTGCGTCACATTGATCCCTCTGCAGAGAGACTTGGAAAGATGGCAGAAGTTTTAGGACCAGCAGGCTCTCTCCTTAGCTGTGTTTGCTCAGAAGAAGCTACCTCAACTATTTCTTCCAGTATAACCAGCAAGTCAGCCTGACTGGCTTTTTCACGCTGACAAATTTGTACAACACAACTCTTTCTCCAGCTTAAAAATAAAACACCTATGACTAAAATACTCAGGTTTTGCTCATTATCTTCATTGAACAATAACTGTATGTAGCAATTTCACACTGATATGTTGCATATAAAAGTATCACCATTGTCAAATACCAGGGGAAAATAAATAGTTAAAACAATTTTGTTTTTTTTATTGCTTAAGAAGGAAAATCTCAAAAATTTTAAGGAGACCTTTATCAAACGAAGGCAAGCCTTGAAAAAGGCCTGATGTGGCTGGGGTAGGGTGTGATTTTCACATTACTGCATGTGAAACTAAGGGTGACAACTGATATTTCTACAAAACTAAACTTCTGATTGCACAAGCTGATTAGCAAACATAACTTGTCCTTTCTTATGTTATTGGTACTGGAGTCAAATTTAAAGCCTTTGGGAGGGAGGGGTGGTGAGGAAGGGAAAAAAATATCAGCCCAGTAATGTTATTTAGGACTTCAGTTCTTCACTAGGGATGTAAATGTCTCAAGCTCTTGTCCTAAAGTGCCTTAAAATGAGGATGCACAGTGGGTATCTTATAAGTGCTAGGTAGTAATGAGTTCCATTATTATTCTCTTCCAGATCTTTTCTCCACATCTTGCTCAGACATTGTAAAACTGTTTTTTCCCCCCTTGAAGTCACCATAGTGCTCAGAGCTCATCAGATGGCCTCACTTTCAGCTAGACCTGAAGATATGCTGCTTTCCTAACCAAGATCCTTGCCTTTCTTTGTCAAACACCTTTGTTTTTTTGCTCAAACTCAAAAGCAGAGAGGACCCTAACTCAGCTGCATGCAGGGTGCTGTACAGGTGCAATGAATAAACAAAGAGAAGCATTTTATCAGCCTAAGCCTAGGATTAGGCTTAGTAAAATAATAATAGTTGTAGTGATGTCTGAAGCTTACTACTGAAAACCTACAATTTTAAACAGCTGTGGCTCCCAAATTATGACAGTTGCCAGCCTGTATACCTCTGCATTTACTGCACTGATTCTGTGCTACGCTTTGTCTGTAAAAACAGTGGATCAAATTGGCCCTGTGGGTAATTCCCCTGATTTAACCATCCCTTCTTTCCTCTAAGCAGTAGTGCATAGAAGCAGGGCTGACTATCTTGTCTGTGACTCCCCGTGTGCAGAGATCTGATTAAAATTAGTAGTTGCAGAGCTATTCAGGTATCCAAATCAGATCAGTTATAATTAGAACAAAATTGTCACAGCAACAATGCAATGTGAAAATATCTTTTCCTTTAGAGAAGAAGCAACTGCAGAAGAACCACTCTTTGTGTATTTCTGCATTGTGTATGGCTAATAAATCTGATTAACTTTCCAGGTCATTCTGTAAGTGCAGAATGGTTTGAATTTAGAGAGAAAAACAAGGTTGGGAATTTCCTTGCTTTGACATGTCCCACTTGCAGAAAGTACTTCTAAGCACAACTGTGTGCAGAGTATGACATTTTGAGCACAGTAACACACTGTAACATTATTGTTTTCATTGTTTAAATAACCCATTTCAGCACTCCTGAAACCTTGATGATGTATTGCCATGACTCAAAACAGGTTACTCTGAGTCAGCTGGAATTTAACAAGCATTTTTTCATAGTGAAGCACCACTTGCAAGGAGCTGTAATTTGTAAGAATGTCTTTCTCCAGTTCCATTCTCTTTAACAAGCCAAAGATTCCTGTCAAAGTGTGCTTCCCACTGAATGCAATGTATGGCTAGCAATTAATTACAGCTTGCTAGATGAATAAAATTGGTCAGAAATACTGTTATTTGTTACAACCTTGGAAGCACTGCTATAATAATTTTTTTAAAAGAAATATTTAAATAGCCTGATTTTTTAAGATATGTTTTAGGCCACTAAGCAATACCTTTCAAATAGCTTGTCAAGTAAATTACCATTCTAAAACTGCATTTATTTAAAAATTTCTATGCATTTAAGTACAATGAAGTCATCTTTTATCCCATGACAAACTCAGAAACACGTGGATGAACAACCGCATAATATTCCTGCAGAAGGAAACCTCAACGTGCATTGTGCAGAAACACAGTTCTCAGTAGACTTGGCTTTGGTGGGGTGAATGGGTGCCCTAGTTACAGCAATGATAGTACAAAAACAGACCTCAATGTCTTGAGTTAGTTTTAGCATAGATTTGCTTGAGAAAATTTGACTTGTATTATGTGCATATTTCTACGGACTTTGTTTCTAGTATTTGTGACAACTTCACGTATCCAAAGAGAAATAAAAATGGAGAAATTAGTGCATTAGCACCATCTTGTAGGGGCAACCCCACTCCAACCTTTCCTGATTTGTATTCTTGCTTTCCTCATCAATGTTTCTTCTGAGGGATTTGAGGGTAGATACAGCCATCCTGAAGCTGAAACACCTGAAATTGCAGCTATGTACAAACTGATGAGTGTGACAGCTGGCCATGAGCAGGAGGTCTTCTCACTGCTTAGCAAACAAAATTCCTAACACTGTAGAAGAGCCAGCAAGGGTCAACTCTCCTTTCTTCCAACTAGAAGTTTGATTTCCCAGGAATTCTCCAGAGCAATGAATAGCCTGGATGATGGACGCAAAAAATAAATGAAGGAAGCTCTAAAATCACAGCTTTAGTTTCACTGGTACATCGCTAACACCTGCCCTGCCTGGTGGTAACACAGCAGGGGTAGAACTCTGGCAGCAAATGCTCCCATCCCAGCATGGACACTGACCTCAGGGTATCCAGTAAGACCTGCCTCTGTGGCCAGCCTCCAGCTGAAGGAGATCAGCTGCCTGCTCCATGAGCTCCTGCAAACCTTCCTGTGGTGCTGCTCATAGCAGCACTGCAGTCAGCGCCAGGAAAGCTCAAGTCTTAATTCCAGACCTGGCACTCACTTGCCATGTCTAATTATATGTTGCATTAAGTATTCATGAAGAAAAAAATCCATATGTGATTGACTGTAATAAAAGGGATTTAACAATCTGTGTGCAATTCAAGAGGCACTGCAAATACACAGAACATGCACTGCAGCTCTGTTTCTCAGGTCAAGATGATGTATATGGCTACCTCTGCTTACCTTGGCTGAGAACTGGGATGAAATCTGAGATTTAAGATGCTACAGCCTGCCTGTGTGCTGGGTTTTAGAAACCCATTATGCTGTACATAGGTTTCCCAGGCAACACTTGCAATACAGCCTTCAGGATCTGCTACTTATTTGTGTTGACAAACCACAGACAATCTGCCATTACTACGGCTGTTGACTCTAGCACTTCGGGGTTTTCAAACTTTTATAGGAGCAAAGGTTATGTTTCATTGAATACTGACAGAAACTGAGGCAGCTGCTGATAGAGCTGATAGTACATGATTACTGCACAAGCTGCCTCTCCCATCTCACCCAATTGGAAGACAGCAAACATCAAGAAAACAGCAGGTTTTTTTAGCAAAACAAATCTAAATTAAACTTTTTCTTAAAAGCAGTGCTGAAGGACTCAGGATAGGAAAATTAATGGAAGATGTATTTTAACTTGCCAAAAATACTGAAAGACAGCTACTTACCTTAATTGTCAACTTAAATCCTTCCCCTGCCAGGTATGCAATTCTTTTCCTCTCCTTTAGGAGCTGCAGAAGTACAGAGAGCACATTACACTTTGCTCATGTGTAACTATGATCATTTTTCTAGAAAGCTGCTCATGCCTGAAGCATAGGTTAGCAATTTGGGAACCAGCTGGGACGACATGCAGCAGCCACCCACCTAGCAGGATGAGCTGCATAGTGCTGGTGGCAGTGGGATCTCATCCCAGCTATGGACCTAACCTTCTGCTCACCATTCTCCTGTTTTAAGGCCTCATACAACCACACAAATGACATTTTGTCCCTGAACTGTTTTCCTACTCTGGCTTCCAGTCACTTCCTTGAGAAATTCCATAAGAGGATATTGGCTTTTGCTGTTTTGACAACAGCTTTGTTCTACTTTCCATAGTTTTCAAGAGCTTTAAATTTTTGAAAGGATTGTGAATGGATCTACTCTTGTTTTTTATCTGAAAGATTTATCAGAAGCTTATTTTAAAATAACTTATGTAATTTGTGACATACTCTTAATTTCATATTTTCTTTAAGTATGTTTCATAATATTTTCTAATAACTATGCTCTAGTTATCATCTGTATTCACTACCCTCAACCTGCATGAATATAACCACCAAAAATTGAACAAGATAATTGAGCCTTCTGCCACAAAACCACACAAGAGTATGGATATAGCTAAAAAAGGACGATTTTGTATTAGCACATTTTCCCCTGAGAGGTTTTACAGCTTGATTTGCTATATTCTTTCAAGCAGTCATCAACATTTTTTGTTCATTCATTGTTCCACAGGTATACTTACTTTATGAAATTCAAAATGCAGTATAAGTATGTAGATTTTTACAAGGCATAAATCCCCCTCTTTTCTCCTCTAGACTGCCAATTCTAGCTGCTGAATAAGATTATGATTATTTTTGTCATACTCAATATATCAGCACTGGCTGATCAAAGACAAACTTTGTAAGACAAGTATCAGTGTAAACACGTGCATTTTAAAGAATTTTAAACTTTGAACTGAAAGAATGATAACCAGAACTGGAAACTTATCTTGATGCTCTGGCCATATTTTGAAAGGAGACAATGAGAGAAAAACCTACAGTTCAAAAAGCTGCTTCCCTGAGCTTGATATCGAAACCCTGCAGACTTTCATAAAAGGTGCAGAAATACTGCAAATAGAGAAGTCACAAAGAGAAGAAACAATCAACAAACTGCAAAACGATGTGTAAAGAATACAGACATAGGAAGCGATTGCAGACTTTCAATGATGGAGCAAAAAAGAGACAGCAGAAAATGTAACTGAACAATTCCACTTATTGTTTTCAGACAGATTTATTTCCATCCAGACTCCTTAGACCATCCTAAAATTACTTCTCAAAGCCTGCAAGCTCTAGAGATACCGCAGAAGAGATTGGAAAGCACATTTGGCTCATAAAGAAACCAAAGAATCTCTTTGAGGAGCTCTATAATAAGTGACACAAGAACAAATTGGCCGGGCTACATGCTAAATCTGTACCTTGGAACAGCTCGTTTATTGGGAAAATTTTGTCCTGAATTTATCCAGATGTCTTTCAACAAAATATACCAAAATATCACTCCTGGCTTCCAGCAAGTGTCAAGTGTGGCATACCTTGTTAATCTGGCACCACTTTTTTTTTTATTTTGAGATCTGCAGCCATTCATGAACAACAAACTACATAATCCTGATGGGTATCCTAAGTCAAAAGACTTTTGATTTTATTTCTGAAATTACACTGCAGGAAAATTACTTCAGTATATTCAAGTATCAGAAAGAACTGAGCTTGTGAGGCTCTGACTACATTCTGAGATATAAACAGAAGATAAAGTAGTGATACAAATCGCTGTTTAAATGTGCCTTTATAGCTCTCTGCTAAACACAATAAAGAACTCCCAGCAGATAATATTTTTATTTGCACGTGGGTGTACTGCAGTTCTGCACTGCATTCTCTAAGCATCACTTAGCAATATTTATCCTGTCTTTCTATTCTTGCATAACATACAGATTTTACTTTCAGACACAGTGTCAATTTTGAAATACCAATACCATAATATCCTTTTTATAAAACCTATAAAACATGCACTGCAAAAATCAAGTATAACAAATGAAAGTCCTGCTACAGAGTTTGAGATTTTTTGCTGAACGCTGTATGGTAACTTCTGTCAGGCTTTCACCCTCATCACATCAAATGGCAGTAAAATTCACTGTAACTATAGTTCTAGAAAATATGTCTCTGAAACATTTTAGTATGCTGTCATATATCCAGGCTTAACTTTGTTCTCATCAAGCTCATATCTGTAGGCCACCATAATCCAGGTCAACTTCTGGGTCTGACCAAAGAGTGCACTGTGAGACAGGCAAACACATGCACTGAGCTGCAGCACCTCCCCCTCACTGCACCCACCGTGTTGCTGCCTGTAAATAAAGACAGCTTCAAAGGAGAAATCAGCAATGCATAGTGCAGCTGCTGGAAGGGTTTGATCAGGAAGCATCTGAGAGCAGCTCAGCAGCACTATTGCCTCCTTGAGCATATACTTCTTATCACATAAACCACCAAGACTAATCCCTCTGTGCAATGGACATTTGCACATCTTCTGTTCAGAATCATAAGAGTTTCTTGGACAAAGTCCACCATTAAGATGTTGGCTGGTGCACATGCTTAATTTCAAAGGGGTTTCTAATCCACTGATGTTTAAAAGATTTATTGGTTTAATTATTAGTTTATTTTCTGGTTTATTACTATCCTTTGATGTTACTGGTTATTACAAAACTTCTCTAAAGGCACTTAATTACTCATGCCGTTCAGAGATCTACCAAAGCCTGATTTAAGTCAGCTCATATGGTCCTTCATGAAAAGGAGACCACGAATCTTTTTTCAGTCAGTAAGTAAAAGGGAATATTTTGAAAAATGGTTTTCATAATGGTGAAGTGAGTAAGAAGTTTATACTGGGACTGCCTGAGGGAACACAAAGCCAAGGACTGGGGAGAAATGGATTTTCCAAATGCAGCTATCTGATTTCTCCGGAGTAATACTTGGGTAAAATCACAGCACACCTTGTCAGTGAAGCAGCCCATTCTGTGCAGACTCAGCTGTGCTGTGCTGAAAGTAGAGCACTTCAAGAAACTCTTTGAAATGATCTCTGTGTTTTCACTGCAAGGCAGAAGGGGAAGGTATCCAACCTCCATCCTCCATAGAGAACTGCTGCTGCACAGTGTGTAGAGTTATGTCAGAAGAAAGGTGCAGGTAACAGGAAGATTTCTCAGGTGCTGAAAACTGGAAAAGGTACTGTTTGTGCCAGAAAAATTGAAGATCATATCATGCATCCAGTTGCACTAGTTCCTCATGCTGAATGGTTCTCAATAAGTTAACATGCTTTTTTCTCCATTATTGTGAGAAAATCAGTAGTCTACAATAGACTTTGCACTGCAAGTAAGATTTGATTTCATCAGGTGAGAATGTTTGGGAGCGGTTAATATTCATTGGTCTCTAAAAAGAGAACAACTATAAGCATACCCAGATTTAAAATACATGTCCAAAATCTGCTTACTAGTTATGGAAACAATACTGCATCTCAGTGGAAGAACTGATAAAAAACTCCAACATGCTAATAAGTGCAGACTGACAGTGGAAAGTTGAGAGCCAAGCGTCAAGCTCCCAGATGAAAGAGGTCACATTTTAGGAAACTGATCGAATGTGAAAGATTGAGATCAGCAGGAGTTGTGGACTTTCAGCAGCTCTCTAAAATAGGTTTTGTATTTAGGAATTGAATTGCAAACTTAGTATCAGTCCAGACGTTAAAAACAAAAAACATTACAATGATCAGTTCATCAAATTCCAATTCTAAATCTATTCCAAAAGATATGTACCTTAACACATCCTCTGCAAATACAGCCTTCAGCTTTTGGCAGCAGAACAGCACAGTGGAGTCCAACTCTAAGAAAATAAAATCCCTCATATCCCTTAACACAGACCAAAACAAAGGTGGTGCAGCTGGATGCTACCAGATTATCAGAGGTGGTGCTGATAAATTGTTAACACCTGTTAACACCTCTTGCAATCCTGTTTCACCATCTGAAGATATTCTCACTAGTGTTTTTTTAATACAACCTCTCTGGCAACGCACAGAGCAACTCTCTTAGGTCCAGACACACTCATAACTTCATAAAATTTAAAAAAAAAAATCACTTTCAACTTTTTTCAATTAAGAACCAGCCAAACTAATCGATGAAGTACCTACTTCAGTGTGCTGTGTACAGATATGCCACATAAAAGCAGCGTGTTCATATAGGGAAGATACAGTTGTCTACTATAGACCTGAATTCATTCAAGTGCTGAGAATCCCACGGTCATCATAACGCCAGGCCAGCATTTAACTGTGCTAATACTTGTGAGAGCAACCACTAATGTAGTGCTCAAAATTATACGCTGAAGAAATACTTAGCTCATTTAGACTGATTTTCTCAAAAATGCTCATTTCATACTAGACAATATCACCTCTGACATAATATCTGCACAACAAGCTTTGATCCAAAACTCTACCTTTATTAATATATTTATTGCCAGTGTGGTGATGGGAGGTAACAGCATTCAGCACCTCTTTTTGCAGGCTATTGGATTGAAACTCCAGTCTCCACTCCCATTTCAGCTGACATGCAGAGAGCAGCTTCAGAGCTATCAGCTTGTCAGACATCAAATTCTGAATGTCAGTCAATCCATACAGACTTAATTCAGAAAAGACCTAGATATTGCTTCTTGCATCCAAACACTGTTTAAAGCCATTATATATGCCTGCTATTCCCTTTGATGGAAATCAAATTGCTCCCACTCTCACACAGAGTCTGAAGGTCATATTTTGCCCTTGGAAAAGCAAGCAATCTGTTTTTAAAAAGTTCCTCAGTGCATTTCATGGGAGATAGCTGTTTCTTTCCCTTTTATATTACATTTTGTAGTAAGAAACAGTCGGTATTTGGTTTGTCCAAATTTTGACTGTTACAATACTATCTGTTTCTCTAAGGGACTTTCCATTTGGTAGGTCAGTACAATGTGTGATACACAAATTTTCTAAGATAGCCAAAAAGCTATTGATGCACACCATCAGATCTGGAATTGCTGCAGCACTTTCCAGGTATGCAGTAAGTTGCTTAATTAAGGATGCCTTCTCAGCTGGGCCATGCTTGTCATCAGGCCCTGGAGAAGAGCAGGAATCTCCTCTACCCTTTGCTCTCCTGGTCTCTTCTGTTTACCTGTACCAGGGAAGAGAAAAAAGAGATTCCTGCTGAAGGGTCAGCTAGAGACATCCTCAGTTAACACAGCAGCAGCCCAGCAGATACCAAGGGAAAGTCTTTACCCACAGTTTACTAAAGGACAAAGTGACAGAAACAGAAAATAGCTGAAAGGGAGACAAGGGAACAACCTCATCATATATAGTATCTACTTTCTTGATACAAGCATACTAACGTCCTGCCCATATTTTATCCCTCCGTTTTTGATCTCTGAATCAGTGCATTCATTCTGCCTGAACCACCTGGCCAAAATGAATGCCTTGAACATATTTTTGCTGATCTGTGCTTATAAAGAATGGGCACTAAAACTCTCCTCTACAAAAGTCCATTTCACTTCAAGTCAACAGCTGGTACCTTCACCTTATTTGTCCCATGGAGCTCTGGACAAGAACTTGTTGTTTGATGTGACAAGTCACACAAGCAGACACACCAGGTAAGATCAAAACTATGGGAGTTTCTAAGTGCTAGTTGTACTCCTTCAGAGTTAGCTTTAGACCTCTTTCTGGCAGAGGAGTTGCATTTTATGTTCTATTTCTGGGATGCTGGTGAGAAAAACTGGAGAAATCTCATGTAATGCATTCCTAATATTCTTCCAGAAATACATAGCAGGGTTTGAGCATCTGCAAGAAATGGTTTAGCCTCTAAGGTAAACATTTTAGGGATGAGAATAAGCCCAGAAATATCACCAGCAAATTAATAGCTCTTGCCTAATTAAATATCAGTTAAGGTGAATTTGCTTATAATAATGCCCTATCTGAATCAACAAACATCAACAGCAATGTTCAAAATCTGTTCCATTTTACCAGATTCAACGCATTCTTCCAACTTCGCTGAAGAGTGTGATTTACCCTGATCATTTTCCATCCAATTCCAACCCAATCCATTTACTCACACAATGGATTAACATAAGCGTAGGTTTAGACTGCATCATCCAAGAATAATTTTATTAAAGACACCTCTCTTGTTCTGCCATGGAAATGAAAGCTGTTATCAATTGCCTGTATGAATTATGTAACAGATTACAGCGGGGATCTACTTAACACCTTAGTGTGGGGGGGGCTTCTTGTGCTCCTCTCTCCAGGACAGTAAGACCTCTCTTACTAAATGGACTGCTAAAAGATTTTGATAGCTATTCACAACAACTATTTTAATTTATTTAGAATTGAGCATGAAGCTGTGCTAAAGACTAGTCGTGTTAATATTGATGATAATATCCGTAAAAGGCATGTATTTGGTCTACAGCCACAGATGGCTACATTTATTTGTGAAAGCTGTGGAGTGCAATTAAATAAAGATGTGGTTGTTTTAACTTGCAAAATGAAAAAAAGGACCAAGAGTTTATATCAGATAAATCAACATGCATGGAATCAAATTCAGATGATGAGGTGAGGGCACACAAAAAGCTCCAAAGCCAAACAGTCATACTTTCCAGTATTGCAGAAGCAGAGATGCAGATGTATGAAGAAACCAAATCGCATTGGCTGTGCTTATTATCTTCTGCTTAAATTACCCAAGCATCAAACACTGCTGCAAAGATCCTATTTATGGGTTCAGTGCCTGCTTTCAAACTCGACCTGGTACAGATTGTGTTACACTGGTCAAAAGAGGGAGGAAAAAAGAACAAGAAAAACTTTCTATTCCAGGGATACCCAAGCTGCTGACCACACATGCGTTTGAAAGAAGCAGGTGTTTGATCGCATAGTCTCAGATTTTCTCTTAATCCATGTGCACTAGCAATTTTCCCTCCACAGGTGGTTAACAGTGCTTCTGAACAGAATGCCTTATTTCTTCTAATATTATACCCAGGAAAAATTGCTTAGAAAATACATTGGTGTAGGTTTAATGCTGAAACAATAGTATAGACTGAAAAATTACAGTTACAGTTAACTGCCTGAACTCTAGAAGAACAATGCAAAGAACAAGCATAGCTGCTGGGGACAGAAAGAGTACTGGAGAGTGATGTGATAGCAGTCAGTGGACAATGAGTGCTAGCTGAAGGAAAGAAGAAAATGATCAGGTCTCAATGCATGGTGGAAGTAATTAGAAACATGGATGACTGTAGCTAGTATTTGAGAAAACCTCTGTCAGGGGTGGAAGAAGTGATGCATTTGGAAGCCTACTGAGGACACTCTCCAATACCAGATAAAAACAAGTATGGTATAAGTATACTGATTAGACTTTGGCCAAGGGATGGATTACAAGGATAAGTGTAGCTTGTGATGGAAAATGAATAGTAACAAAAAATCTTTGCTTTTAAACCATAAGGAAATCCAAGCCACTCCAAGGATAAGAAACAAATTGAATCTCCTGAAATCAATCGTGGAGCTCAGTGTGAGATGCAGATCTTTAGCAAACACTGAGTCTTGGCATAGAGATACAAGGCAAAAAAAAAAAAAAAAAAAAAAAAAAAAGGATGAAATGCGTTAAAGCAAAGGAAGATGAGCACATCAGACTGCACAAAAAAATCTCACTATGAACAGAGGAATCACAGAACCATGCAGCTTTTGCAACATTTCTAACAGGCATCAGAGTAAAGATTTCATTTTCTCATAATCTCTTCCAAACTAATTACAGTAGGTTATGACGCACATGTTTATCTTAGAGAGCAATACAGCATATCAGACTCAGTTGCTATGTCATACTCCAGATCTGTAACTATTCAGAAAAAATGACAGTGAAGTTTTCACACTGAGTTAGAATAGAATAGCTCAGTTAGAAGAGGTGTATAAAAATCAAGCCCAATCACCCATCACTTTAGGGCTAAGCAAAAGGTAAAGCATATTAATAAGAGCATTGTCCAAATAGCTCTTGAACAATGACAGGCACATGAACCATCTCACTAGGAAGCCTATTCCAGTATTTGTTCATTAGTTTCATGGTGTACATGAGGTACAAATATTGAGTATGAATAAGTTGAAATCCTGGGAAAAGACAAGAAGTAGAAAAGAAAACTGTTTATAATAAAAAGGAAGTCCTACAGATACTAAGAAAAATTAACATGACTGATGACATGAGAGTGAGCTAAGAAAATTATCGTACTTTTCCCACCCCTGAGATGGCAAGCTGGGTCAGGTCGTCTTCTAGGCAGTAAAGGAACTTAAGGCCTTTTAGAAACAGCCACAGGAACCCTTTCCCTATGAAGTCTAGCAGACAGAGAACTGATCTCTTAAACCAAGAAGAAAGGGAGAGCATGAGGTGATGTATTTGTTTCTTTCACAAGTAAAATTAACTTTTCCCAGGCCTACTGAGTCTGGTCCAGGGGCCAATGCACGCAACCCAGCAAGTTCAACATGAGTCAAAGGATTGTAGCTGTTGGAGGCTTACTGAGTAATGATCAAGTGTGATTTACAGGGAATTCAATTAAATACACAGAAGGTGAGTGAGAAAGCTTCAGTGGTTCTCCACTACTTATGCTCAGTTCTTGCCCTTGAAGTTTGGTGACTTCAAGCTGATTCTCGAGGTACACATGCCATATCTCAGCACAACACAAATCTTAAAGGGATCATAAAAACCTGAAAAACAGGAGACCTCCTGAAATCATTGGATCCAATTTTGCCTGCATAGAAGAGCTACTGAAGTGGAGGTTGCAGAGGCTATTTACAGTAGAAGTCACCAAGAAAACCTGTAAGACCAGTCAGGGAACTGTACTCAGGGACTCCAGTGTGCACACAGATACCTTTTTGGCTCACTGAAGACAGAAGCAAAATAAAACCTGTAAGAGGTGGGAGACAAGACTTTTTTCACTTTCAAAGAGGCATGGGTTTCTTTTAACTCCTGGTTATAGGCACTAAAACAACAGGTAAAAATGCAACCAGAGGAACCTCTGCAAAATGATGCCTTCAGGCAACTCCCTCAGAACTGTCATCATCCCCTGCCCCCAGAGCCTCACAAAAAGAAGAGTCTTCCAGCATGAGATAAGAGTCAGCAAATTAAAGCTTTCAGACCAAAGGAAAACCAGGCAAGCCTCTACTATGGCACTCATATTAAGCCTTTTCTCCCCTCCCCCTTCTTATCAGAGGAACTAGCCTGAATATCTGCAGTGATTATAATTGTTATGGTGCCATATAGAAAGCAAAGCTTTTGTAGTGAAATCATAGCCCTAGACACTTAGTCATTAGAAGCTCAGAAAAGGCAATTTCAGCTCCATCCAGATATTCAATGGCATCACTGTAATGTGCCTTGTAATTGACCCAGCCCATCTTGCAAGAACAGAAAATTCAGATTGAAATTGTTTGCTGAAAAAAAGCACAATGAAGGCCAGGAACAAATCTATTACAGAGCTCTGGGACTGTAACCCTCATTTTTCCAATTCACCCTTGTCTGATGTAACACATTCACTCTTGCATTCCCATTATTGTCCTGTGGCCAGCCATTTCTCTGCTGAGGTTAGGGCTGGATCTCTCCTTGCACTGGATGAATGTCAGGGTGATAAAGGCATATGTAATAGTCACCAGGTCCACCTCTAGCAAAATAAACCGATGGAAAATCCTAGGAACTCTTTAGAAAAAGCTTATTAATGACCTCACAATCAAGTGGCCTTGGGGACACTAAACAGAGTTATTGCACTGTGAAGTCAAGGAGGTATTGATTTAGATGTGGGTTCATTTTTTATAATTTCATTTAATATCTTAAATCTGTTGCATTCTTTTGGTTGAGCCAGATGCAATAAACAATTGCATTTTATCAGAACTTTGTTATTGTTACTCATGAGGCTGTTACTTATTAGGTAACAGATCATCACATGTGTAAAACTCACTTTCAGTTGAGTAGTTCAGCTGGCACTGTACCAGCTCTCTAGGGAAGCTCAGTGTAGCATTACATTCATGAGCACCATCCTGATAGGGCTCAATTGTAATAAATCAACCTACCTACTCATAATTGTTTGATCTAACTACTGAAGCCATAAACAGTTATGAAAATCATTGTTTTCTGATAAAAGAAAAAACTGTAAATGCTATATTTTGCTGTCATTCTGCTCTTTTTCTGTGTTACTATAAGGAATAAGGATTATCTTATTTTTCATGTCTGGAATTTACTGTAATGGAAAATCCAAGTGAATTTTTCTGCTTTCTGCCAAAGAAAGCATTATATAATTAGTACTGAGGTTGTTGCTGATCTTAGGACCAAGCATGAACACACATGAGAAGGTGAAGATAAGACAGTGCACTTTCAGATTACATCTGAGAAAACAAGAGTAATCATCACATAAATGAGTGTATTTTTCTCAGTTGTCTGAGTTAGGAGTCCCCATGTGTTAACAAATGGAAAATAACACATTCATTGCAGCCAATCTACAATAATCCCAGTGTGAAGAAAGTCAGCAGCAGACCTGCCAAGATATGTAGCGTCTCAGTGTGACCACAGACTTCATCTGTCACAAACAGAGAAGAGCACACAATTACATTGAAATGATGATAGGGCTGCCAGCATTGCTATACCTGGGAATCACAGCTTATACTACAAAATAGCAGAATATCACACCTGTATGTTGGCAGGTGTTCCACTTGAATATTTGAAAATTTCTGAAACTAAGTCATTAAGCTGCTGAAAAAATGGTTCATGCATTGAGTCTTAACATATGGAATAGCTTTTCCACCACCTCTCTCAAATTCAGTTATTTGAATAATTATGTCTTTTCTTGATCTTTAATATACTCATTTGCTCCATGATCTCATCATGCTTGTATTTGTTGATTGAAGTTCAACAGTATGAATTAAACTGTAATTGCTCAGAGAAAGGACTTTGCTAGAGAAAGTTTTCAACTCATTGAAATGCACGGGATCTGTATCCCAGGAGTGTCTTGCTAGAAACATCTTCGTTATGTTCATGGCTTAACTGTGTCATACAGTTTCCCAATTAATAAGATTTCATAACCCCTGAGGTTTATGTGCAAGTAAGATTTGTCAGTAAGTCAGTAAGTTTTTAATCCAGAATACCCAAGAAGTGTAACTACTTTAGCTAATAAATCCCTCAAGTAACAATTAGTGTTATCAATGTTTTATACATAGTTTATAATTCCAGTAAAATTGCCAAATGTCTTCTTTAATACTTTCACCCAGACACACTCAAGGTTCAATTCCTAGAAACACAGAGTTGTCCTGACTATTGAAAATGCAGCCAACAGAGCTTTTTTTTTTGCCAATTAAGGCTCTGCCCCTCACAGTAGCAACCAGCACTCCTTACCAACCAACCTGCACTGACTGAAACACAGCTATCACCAAGCCAAACCCCAGGACTTCATTCTGATCCACTGAAGGGAGGAACAAATAGAACCATGTGCAGATCCAGATATTTTAAAAGGGAAGTAGAAGAAAAATTGTAGGAATATAAAAGAAAAAAAGGAAGAATAGATCTAGTTATATCCTTTATTGCCTCTCTTTATTGCTGTATTCTAGACTTGTTCATGCTAGCTCTGAAACTGTTGCTAACACTGCCGACCAATCAGTTCAATTAGGTAAAGTCTGACCTAATTTCTTCACTTGTTGGCTGAGGACAATTGGTCTGCACAGAATGTAACAGAGGCCAGCAGTATGCTCATGGCTCAGGAACAGTTAGGATATGGGGATTTTAAAGTACTATTTTCTACCAGCTAAGGATGACACTGCTTAGAAAACTGTAAAAAGAAAATATACAGTTTCAACTAGCTTTCTCCTTATATTCAATTATCAAAAGGATTTACTCCATGTAATCATTTGCTTAGTGCTTCTATGAACTAAAATGTATCCTAGTGCATTGTGAACTTCACACTTCAAGTTTGGAGTTTTCACTTTTATGATATTGTGACATTTATGAATGTTTGCTTTTGAGCAAGGTAAAGTGGCAAAGAAATCTTGTACACCTGTCTGTAGATACAGGTTCTCATGGATATAAAAACAATTTTTCTTGAATGGTAAGACAAATACCTCCTGCAGATTCGGTAAGGAAACACTGAGAGTAAAGAATTAGTGACAGAAAAATGCACCATCCATAACTTCTCTGTGGTAGACTCTGCAGTTCTTTGCTTATACTTAAATTTATTAAACTTTCTCAACAGTCGAGTGATGCATTTTAGAAACTACTCAGTCAAGAATTCAGACAATTTTAGTGTATAGAAAAGAGATACCGTTAAGGAGAAACAGAAAGCGTTTTGCATTTCTACATTTTCAGCATTTCCTCCATGCACTCAATTTGAGCACTGAACATGAAGCATCCACTTTTCCTTTTCACCTCTGTTTCCAATCTTTTATTCCTTATTTTTGCTCCTTTTCCATTAGCACAATGCTACTGAGATTCCAAAACTCTGGGACACTGCTTAAACTTCCAACCAAAAAAAAGTGAAGAAACACCTCTGGCAGTGAAAACATCTCTACTCATGTTAGATTTTTCCATTCATCTTGTTTTATTCCCTGCTTTCCCCTAAAATAAATAAATAAATAACACATTTGTGGGTTAAATTGTTATTGGCTGACAATATCACTAGTTATATCACAAGAGATAGTTATTATCTTTCCATGTTTTGGCAGGTGTTTACTTCAGTATTACAGTTGTCTGTGCATCTTAACTTAAGCTTTATTACTCCTCCTACTGACTCAGTTCAAGCAAAACTAGACACTCCTGAAAGGGGAAAATAGTCAAAGAAGAGAAGCGATTATGCAGTGTTTTGAATGCCAGTTTTAACAACAATAAAAAGCAGCAGCTTTTTATTCGTCACCTAAGGACTGCAATGTTACTTCTGTTATTAGCTGTATTTTAGAGCTTTTAAGCATTTGCAAAAGTAAATAAAAGAAAAAAAAAAACCTAAAAAGCTAATACATCAAATTTTCTCCTTTTTTTTTTTTTTTTCTGTTTTTGTTCTGTTGCTTTTTTCAGTGTAGGTATGTTGATCAGGCAGTTACAGTGCAAGATGGGCTTCAGAGAAAAAAGAAATTCCTGACTATGTAGAACTTTGAAATTACTGTACTATGTCTTTCTTTTCCAGAAAAGAAAGGAAAATAGACCTGAATCTCTTGTTCAGAAGAAACACAAGTGAAGTAGAAAGATAGAATGATTTTTTTCTTTCAATTAACAAAAACATACATTGCTACTGGCTTGTAGATAGTCTTTCTTCAGAGTCCCCTGAGAACCAATGAATATTCATGAGTCAGTATTGTGTTAATTTGCTTAACTTGCAATTAGAAATATATTTTGAAGATTACAGTGTGATCTTGGGAACTTTAACTGGTCTCCTGGTTTACAAAAGGAAGTGTAACTCCTTGCATGTGGGAGCCAAATCTGTCACTAAAAGAAACTTCACTGAACCCTGTCTTCCATTAGAAACAGCCTGTTCAGCTGCAAAGAAAAGGGGATTAACAACATCTGCTGTCATCACTGATGCCTTTTTATTTTTTTATTTTTTTCTGGTCTACTCTTTACTCGCTCTGGTAATTCATGCAAATATGAGACAGGGGCAAATTTGAAGATACAGAGATTTCTGACCCTGGAAAGTGCTAAGATCAAAATACAGTGACACTTCTGCTCTGCTGACCATTTCTGCCCCCAGCTCCATACCCTCAGGCAAAAGTCTGTTCTTGTTTTTTTCACTATTCTCACTTATTTTGTTTTCACGCCATCAGTTACCATTTGACCACCTGTATTCAACAGATGTCTTCAATCTGCAAACACTTTACTTAAATGAAAAAGGAACTATTTTCCATCTCTTAATTCTGAAGTATGGTGGCAGCACCCTTCAAATTTACTTTTTAATTCACCATTTGTCCATCTAGACACAGGATTAGATAATTACTGGGGGGGCAGGCATGATATCTCAGCTAAAATAATCCTACATGGACTACAGAAACATCCTTGGTAAAAAATTCAGAGGTCACTGTCCCATAAAGTACACCTTCTTTCAAACTCTCCTAGTTTTCAAAAACCATGTTGGCTTGATCAGTCTCTCAATAGCATTGCACAGGAGAGCTCTCACGAGCAAAGATGTTTTATGTTTTGCTTGAAGGAAGATGTGATAAAACACTTTAAAGGAAGTAATTTCTAATTAGAAGATCCAGGATGAACGAAATTTTAAGGCTTCCTCTTCCCACATTTCCTACACTAAAGAAAATAAATTAAAAATACATGAATAATAAATTACATATGCTTTTCTACTATAGGTTACTTTTACCACTAAAGACCACAAGCATTCAGTATGACCACAGAAGATGTTTTGATCTCAATCCTTCAAAGGTTTTCTCACTTGGCTACAAATCTTGAATTACAGTCTTGCAGTAAAATCTATTTACATGGTCTCAGCAGAAGAGGGCTTTTAATTTTCCTTTTTTTTTTTTTTTTTTCTTTTTTTTAAATGACAATTCTGATTAGGCTGCAAAGACGTAGGGAGCATATTGAAGTAGTCTTAATGTCACTACTGTGTTTCTGCAAATTGTAAACATGTTTCTTTTTATAAGACATTTTCTTACTAACTGCATGTTTTCTATATTCACAGAGGGAACATTACATTTTCTCAGGAAACCTTTGTCCCTTCTGAAAATTTCTCACAGACTTTTAACATGCACTGATAAGACTCAGTGGGCATTAGCACTGTCCTGACAGACTGATGTAACCTTTGCAGCATATTTGCTTAATAATCTTTGAATTTGAAAGATAATCAAATACTGTAACAACCTTGCTAACAGTCTAGGAATTTGGCATAGCAAAAAACTATTTGATGATGTAAGTATTACCTATTCACAATGTTTTTTAATCAATTAGTTTTTTCATTCTATTATCAAAAGCCTGACATCTACTGCTTCTGCAAAAACCTGTTTAAAAAAAATCCACTGTTTAGTCTTCATAAACGTTCAGCAAGTGTCAGTGAATATCAATAGGTGCCTTTTTTTCTGCACAGAGGAATTCAGTGACACTTTGCTTCATCTGCACTTCCACTTCAGACACCATTCTGTAGACTGCCCCTCTGCTGCCATCTGTCACACAGCAATAACATGCAATGGAATACTGGTGAGAGGGTTCAACCTCTACTGCCATACCACCAACATCCATCTCTGACATCACGGGCCAGCATAATAACATAGGGAGCATTACTTTTGGAGCATCACTTGTATATTTGATATTAGTATAGCAGCATGAAACAACAAGAACAAAAAATGCAAATACCAGCTACAGCTGGGTTCTTCTCAAAGGTAGTAATTTTATAGGATGAATGTAACTATAAAGAACATACTGACAATAAGAAGGGATCAAATTCTCTTCAAGATGGAGTCTCATCTCTTCTATTCAATTCTGGACATGGCTCCCAAGAACCAAGATGCCATCAGACACTTACGTTTTTTGAAATGGTAATGCAGTGTTCAGTTATTTGCCAACTTCCAGTTTTTTGGTGATTGTTAGTGTTTCAATAGCATCTTGCACTGAGATTGTATTAAGGCATTATTAAAACACAAATTAAACATTTCTTTTTCCACAGGGAAGTACTACTTAATATTTAAAAAGCCCTCTTATGAAAAAAGTGAATTTCATATCAGTTCTGAATTGACCTTCCTTTGCAGCAACCTCTGTAAATATATTTTTCTGTATATTCAGTTTAGGTTTTCACCCAAGATTTTTGCCACCATTTGCAAATACAGAAACTACTGACTGGACTCAAAAGAATAAAGTCAAACCTGTACTTGCCTTCTGAGCTTTGTTCAAGGTGAAGCCAGATAGCAAGACTCTGCATGAACCTCTGAGATACTGAAGCATTTCCACTTCTTCAGGAAACAAACTTTTACAATATACTAAAATGTTCCTAAAGGACCACAAAAGAGGATAAAAGCCACACTGTAATCTCCACAAGATCTCTAGCATGTTTTTAAAAGATGCTAACATTGCAAATCAGGCTTTATTTCTCTTGCTGACTGTTCCTTCCTATTAGTTACTATTTTTAGCAACAACAACATGACACTGTGTCCAGTGTAGGAATATGTGTAATTAGGTGGAAAGTATTGATAATGAGACCTTATCCCAATTAGGTAGATACAGCATAGAACTACAGGATCAGCAAAACACAGCAGGAACGTTTCAAGGACACTCTGCTCTGAAGCACACGCATACTTCCATGTTAAGTTTTCCTCCTCACAGAACTTCAGCTTTTCTAATGGAGTGGAAGAAAACCTTGAAATAACATTAAATCAAATCTCAATATCAAAGAAATTCATGAAAGGGCAATATTAAGATTCTTATCATCTTTTTTTTTTTTGTTGTTTGTGCTACATACAAAGATGTATTTTCTATTTATATTTTATTGAATATCCATCAAAATAGCCTGGTTGTGATAAAAATACTCTATAGAACACAAAGAATGAGAAACTGTAGCTTTTGGAAATTCAATGAGTGCATGTCTTAACTTTTTCATTTCAACATCAATGCTTTAGCATTTCAAGACATTAAATACAATTTCATCTCCTTGAAAGAAAGACACACACAAAAAAATAAACTCACTTAGCATTAGATTCGCTTAGATTGCTTAGCATCTAAATTTTCTTAATTTGAAACTGTTATGCATTATTCTCTCAGAATGAGGGAGTTGATAAACAGAAATTTTAGAAATTCATAGAACTGTTCTGCAATAATAGTGCTAGGTTTCAAGCCTCTTATTTCCTGGAAGCAGCACTGCCAAATACCAGTTTTAAATCTTTTTATAGCCATACTCATATCATATCATATCAAAAACTGCGCTCTTATCACCTGTATTCACTGCTAAGTAAGCTTCATACATTTTCAATATCAAGGTGAAAAATACGCCCTTTTAGATTCCTGCAGCCAACTTCCATCAAAAACACCTTTCAGTGAGTGCCTGTTCCAGCAAAGCCTTAACCTTCCGAGGAGCTGCAAACAAAACAATTACAAAAAAATAATAATTTTCTGAAAACTATGTGGCAGCAACTAAAGTTTCTTATCACAAGTCACATTCCAAAATCGTGTTGCAAAGAGCCATGGTCTTGCCATACAGCACATCAACATCTGTTGGAAAGTGAAAGGAAAAGGAGGCTCCATGAGAGCTGCTCACACATGGGCTCTGACATTGATCACTGAATGATAAGCCTGCTGGGCCATGCTGTGCTTCTACAGCCAACTGGCAAGGATGCAGTGCAGATCGGTTGCTTCAGTTCAGCAGTCCCTGCCATTAAAATATCACATGGTTGGAAGATTTTTTTTCATGTCACTTTTAGCCATGCCCACTGTGTCTGGAGCTGCCTGGGTGCTATTGGCCTGAATCCTGAGTCAGAAGCTATCTACTGCTTGTTAGTGTGGTCCTGCTCTAAGAAATTGCGTCCCAGCTGTGCCCTGCCAGAGCTCTAGCCATCCTTGCCTTTGAAAATCAATGGCAAGTTACTAATGCTAGCAAGCCAACACTTATTTTGCTTGGAAAAACCCTACTGGAGTCAAGAATGTTGAAAATTCGTCTTAAAATTTTTTGGAGGGATATGTTTTCAACTTGAGAAATATGCCACTGTTGGGGTCAACAGTTCAAAATCCACAGTTGGAGAGGGAATACTTATATTTTTATTCTTGATAAAATCGTGGGTCTGATGTTTACAGTTTATAACTGGTGTAAACTGATGAGGGAAACAAATGCCTCAGCAAAATACATAACTATTTTGGCAAAAGAAAAAAGGAAAAATGTGGGATCTTAAACTACTAAATGGATGTTGCTCTACAGGGAATAAGTATGCAGATATTCTGACGTGTATTAGCAGAAATCAAATTTGGCTTCAGACATTTTCAAAGGTGGACCTAAATTTATTTTATTACTGTTTTGAAATTATGAAGGAATGCCTGTAATGCTATCAAACTATAAACATGTGCAGCATGGACAATGAGTCTCTCTGTTTTTCCTGGTGACATTCAATTCATTGAGGAGCTACATCAGAAGAACATATACCTTTCTCCTCTCTGCATCCAAGAGAAAAGAGATGTGATAACTTCACTCCAAAGTGTTTCAAGAATTTTTAATCTTTAACTCTTTCAATATTTTGTAGCATTCATGCATGCATGCCAATGATAACTAGAAGCCTGCATTAGATTTCACAATCAAACAAATAATCTGAAGTTTCGGATGCAGTACTGGAGATGATCTTGCAGTTAGGCATTGATGTTAGGAAAAAACAGCTGCTATTGCTCCTGTAGGAGCATGAAACTGAAGAACTGGGCTGCATCTCTTTCAGGAAAATAATACTAGATGACAATTTTTTTTTTCTTTTTCTTTTCTTCCCCAAAAATGGTGCTCAGGTGCACAGCAAACACCAGTGGTGCAGCCTTTGTCTTGGGGCAGGCCAGCTGAAACTGAAAATAGCACGCTGAATTCCAGTGCAAATTTGGTATACGGCATTTCCTGGAGTGATTTTTTTCTTAATTCCCTCTTATAAACTTGAGGCCAGCCAGGTAGGGGGATGCCCCAAGCAACCCCAGAACTTTGACCTCTGAGCGGGGACACTGCAACATGCCTTCCTTTCCCACTGGCCACAGCATTTCTGTCACTGTGTCTCACATTAGCTGTAACACCTCTCTGCCCACATGACCACCCTCAGATCAGAAGCTTGTCCAGAAACTCACAGTATTCTGGAAATGAATTCAGTTTGGGACCAGATCAGCACAATGTCCTAAAAGGACCAGCAGAAACTCAGTACAGACCACAGCTAGGATGACACCGGCTGGGAACACTGTCCCAAATACTTGATAGCACAGAGTGCATGGTCTCTTGGCTAGGGCCATTAACCCCCCCCCATCTGTCAGTAGGGAGCAGTGCCTGCTCTGAAGTCAGCTGGCCCTGTGTCCAGGAGTGCAGGTGCCTGGCAGTAAGGAGTAAGGGGCCAACTCACAAAGCCTGTGAGTAGCCATGCAACTGCAGGAGGTGCTGCTCATGCACCAGTGTTGCAACTTCAGCCAGGGAGGAAATAAAATACTGCAAACAGTACAGGGGACTGCTTAATTTTTTCCCCTTAATTTCTAATCCTCAGCAAAAGCTAGACAGTGGATGCAGGCTCTTGAACACACACACACATACATCAAAAAGCATAATAATTGTTGCTTCTTGCTAAGAAATACTAGCTTTTATCCATGTGCTCACAGCAGCAATCTGTGCAGTGAGCTGTAGGCAGAACAGCAGAACAGCAGCTGGTTGCAGGTAGCCCATGGGCCTGCCCTTGTGTCAGCAAGGTCAGTGTGCTGGTGTAGAGGTGCTCGCGGGGAGCTCCAGCACTGGTGCATGAGAATACCACTTGCTCAGAGCTGGCTGTCCCATGGCTAGATGATGCCTCTAATTGGGGCTGATATGATGGTAATATTACCTTGCTAATCATTGGTTTCTTCCTCTAATGCTGTTGTACCCATCAGAAACTATTAACCACATTATGCTCTGCACATGCAGAGACACCTGTATTTTAGAGAGTAAGGCAGATTGCAGTGCTTTTGTCTAGTGTGCAGCATTGAATCTAGCTGCTGGTGTTCTGCAGTGAAATCCAACTATAGGAGTTCTTAAACAAATAATGATCTCCAGGGTTTTCTGTCAATAACTTGTCATCTCTGCTAAATTTTATATTTCAGTCTTTAATGTTCTTGCCACATATAAAGTTTAATCCTTCTGGACTGTGTTCTTAGCATCAGTCTAAGGTGGGAGCCATGCAGGATTTGTGATGACAATACAGTGATTCCCTGAAAACACTTGGAGTCATTTTGAACTTTCCCAGTGTTTTCTTTTCCTATCACTTCCCATTTACTAGAGACTGAGTATTACACATAACCAAGGATTTTCTTAGTCTTGTTTTAACTTTCCCACAACTGTATTTGTTCAATGTCCCTGTGGTGTTTTGCATTGTAAATACATATTTCTGTTGAGCACCAGAATGTTTTCCTGACTTACTACCTACATATTCTGAGGTCGCACAGGAATGTTTCCATTGCTGAAATCTCAGGATTAGCTCTTGCCAAAACACATATCTGGTTTAAGGTGAAGGTACTAAATATCTCTTGTAGGATGTTGTCAAAACAGAATATTAAAAAGGAAAAAACTTCCTTTAGAGCCCTGCCTGTTTACACAGATGCTTTCCTGCAAAAACAACTTTATTTTTTCCCCATCCATGAAATTTCCTGATCTTTGTTCTAAGACCTCTCTAGAGCTCTGAGGGTCACAGGACCATACTACTAAGCTTCCCCACAATAATTCTAGGAATACCTCCAAGATATGAATCATCATCTCCTGCCCTGACTGTCAGATGCTTATGCAACCTGCATTATGCCCCAGCTGGATCACAAATTGACATATCTGGGGCCTTCCTGCTATTTCCCTGCTTGTGCCACCCTGCAGCTAATACTGTAACTAGAGCCAGAAGTGTGGACTCAGTCCTGAAGGAGGTTCACTGCCTTGTAAAGGAGGAGGGGAGCCAGTCCTGAGTTTCATGCAGCACTGCCCTACCACATATAGGAAAACTGCTCTGTTCACATTTCCTGTAGCCTCTTCCCTGACTATAGTTGAGGAAGTGCAGGCCTCCTTGTGAGCCAGACCTATAAAGCATCATCTCTTGTTATTTCCCAAACTTGCTGTCTAGTCTTGGCAATACTACCCGAACTCCTGTGCATTCCTATTCCCCAATCTGAGGCTCATTTTGTAGAAGCATAGAATCATTTGAGTTGGAAGGACCCTTAAAGGCCATCTAATCCAACATCCCTGCAGTAAACAGGGACACGGTATAGCTCAGTCAGGTGCTCAGAGTCCCCTTCAGCCTAACCTTGAATGTCTACAAGGACAGAACAACCACTATCTCTTTGACTAACCTGCTCCAGTGCCTCACCACCCTTATTGTAAAAACCTCTTCCCTGTATCCAATCTGAATTTATCCTCTTCTCCTTGTCCTATCACAACAGATCTGATTAGCAGAGCACTGCTCTATCTGTGCATGGAGGGCTACAAGACAGCAGGAATATGGGTATCCTCATGCTGCAGGACACCTGCTTGTGCTCTCTAGCCAAATAACAATTTCTTTGCAGACACTTCTGGTTGCCACCAAGAGAGACTGAGTTACAGCAGCTGCCAGGAAACATTAAGGCACGGAAATCTATGTAACAGGGGAAAGCAGTTGTGTTCAAAGCCAGCTTGTGCCTGGAAAGACTGGTAGGGACAGAACGTCTGTGATGGATCCTAATGGAACTTGTGAGAGTAAAGTACTTACAGGTCTAAGCCACTGGCTGAAGAACTCTGCATCTCACTGGATGGAGATATGATACCAGATGCCTTCTGTGCTCAGAAGAAGGCTGAAATGAAAAGTTTCCAAGTCTGAATATGGGGAATAAAGCCATGCTGTGTCAATGACCTGTGTGAGCTAGTTGGAAGCAGGCCTGGATTTGTGGCTGGAGATGCTCAGCTATGCCCTGTGCTTGGCCACCAGTGCCAGCTGGTGGTGCTCTTGGCAGCATTTTGCTGCAACTAAGAGTTGTATAGAAAATATAGATTCACTTGAACATTGAACTCACATACCAGCAGGTTCCTTCATATGATAACTGGTTCACACCACTGTCTGAGAATTCAGTGTCACGGACCCAAAAAGCAAAAACCTTATGCATTCTCAACACCAACTGTAGCTCTCCTCCAGATATACAAAAACAAAACAAAACAAAACACCCCTCCCCCCCCCCAAAAAAAAACCAAAACCTAACAAACCACAAAACAAAACAAACAACAACAACAAAACTACAATAGATACTATCTACCATCGGGAATGGTGGGAAATGGCAGCAGCATTCCTAGGCAGGACTTAAACATCAGAGTAATGGCATTCAGCTCTGCAGGCAGCTTTCATGGAGGCTGTTTTTAGCTAGAATAATTTACACATTGGTGGCTGTACTGATGGGAAGGTCATGCTGGACAGATAAAACGCATTTACAAAATAATCGAGATGTACATAGTAACCTGAGAGAATGGACTCCTCAGAAGTCCACCTATGTGTTGGATCAAAAACAGCTAAAAATGTTGAATGAGACCATACAGTTACCATAAATTGGAAATAGCTGTTTACGAAGTGATAAGTTAACATGAGCATTCTTATTCTTTGCTTTTAAAACTCTGCGTATGGAAACATGCATTTTCTCCCAGGTATTTGGGTATATATCAGGCCTGTAACAAAATCACAAGCCTTCAGATGTAGGCTGCTAAATGACTGTCAGACACAGAAGTAGTAATTAATTCTGCTTTTTTTTCTGGGCATATAAAAATCCTATTTTTAATTTCTCTCTGTAGATTGCAGAAAAGGAGAAAACATTTTACTTCAAAATTTCAGTTTGCCAAACAAAATCCTTGTTATTAGGAGATTCTTCTTCAATACATTTCTTCATTTTTGAGAATTTTGAAATAGAAAAGTATCTTCAAGAAAAACAGGCCTCTGCTTCAGAAGGGCCATTCTGCACTTTCTCCCCAGCACCCATTCTTAAGGGCCAGAAAAGCAGCGTAAAAACTCAGCTTTCACCATAGTGTCTTAATGATTTGATAGCAGCTTTTTTTTCCCTAGCATTTTAGTGTTGGAAAACTTGAAATCCCAGTCAGTCATCTGCCTAAAAGGTAACTGTGATTAAACATGAATATGTGAGTAACCTCACAGAGCTTCAGTGAAGCCGCTTGAGTGAACAAAGCCCATGACATGCTGAGTGTCTGCAGGGTGATGGACGTGCCACCTTTCCTGCATCCATGCCTTGTTTTGCTGTCATACAGCTCTTCAGAAGCATGGCACTGCAGCTGCTGGCTGCTTCCAAAGTGCTTTGTGTGTGCCATTTATATTTAGTATGTATCAAAGTTTGCAGCTTTAATCAGAAACAGAATTCACCCAGATCTCACTGACTTTGACTGGGCTATGGAGCAAGCGGCAGCACATCACAAGAATTGTGCACTTGGTTTGCTTCCTCTTTAAAAAGATCCTACATGACCTAGGTTAAAATATGCGCCTCCTATTAAGTCTAAGAAGTATCCCAGATATATGTACAGACTAGGGGGAAGAACTCCTTGAGAGCAGCCCTGCAGAGAAGGGCTTGGGGGTCCTTTTGGATGAAGCTATGAGTGCCCCATCCCTAGAGGAACTCATGGCCAGGTTGGATGGGGCCCTGGACAGCCTGAGGTGGTGAGGACAGCACTGTCCACAGCAGGGGGTTGAAACTGAATGGGCTTTAAATTCCCTTCCAACCCAAACCATTCTATGATTCTATGAACCTATGATGTGTGTCTAGGGTCTGCTTCCTTAGAAATAAAGGAAAAGATAGGGCAGGTGGAAAGGCCTGCATGGAAAGTTTACAGCATATGGTAGTTCTCAGCTGTTGTGTGGAATTTAATAAGTAATTATACCACAGAACAGGATGTTAAAGTGTGTTTAAAAACACTGATAAAAAACAATGCTTTTGTTATATTATTCAATGGTGAAGAGTAACGATACCTTATTTAAATGCACACACGAAATTTTAAAAGGAACTTCTATGAGCAGGAAAAATAATCATCAAAAAAACTTTTCAGAAAAAACTGACCAGGAACAAGAGCTAGCTAAATTGACTAATTACACGTACAGGGAATTCCTTCCATAAAGATGGCAAACGACCTTTCAGTTAATAATGTAATAGTTAATAGTAATAGCTAATAAAAGCAATCTCTGATTATCTATTAGAATTGACCTATTTGACCTTCAGGATTTTGTTGATGCCAATGGATTTTTCAGTCTTGTGTCTTTAATTAATCTCTGCTTCAAATACCAGAAAGGATTATAGGTCTAGATACAGCAATTTTCTTCTAGTTATTGATAAGTCTTCTGAACTTTCTTAACATTTAATAAAAATAATAATGGGATATGAACTTAATAAAATTGTGAATTAGGTCATAGGGTTTTGTGCTTTTTTTTTTTTCTTCCCCTTTTTCCTCTGAGAGAGCCTTTCTTACACATCAGCTTTAAAGAAGAGAAATAGGTCAGACTTTTTAGCTGGGCTTTAATTCCAAATTATTTTTAAATAATGATATTTTTTCAGATCCAAGAAGAAAAAATCCTTTAAATCTTTAGGGAAGTGGGATTAAGCCAAGGTACTTCAAGCGATATCAGCCTTGAAGTAATAGAAGCTCTCTTGATAGCTTGAGATTAGAAGGGACAAAAGAGCAGAGCCTGTTCACAGGTTTGGAAGAATATGAGGCAGGAGAGATAAGCACTTATTCATTACACAAGAGGCAACACTTAATATGATTTTTGGAAATCAGAGAATGGCTTGAGAATCCCTAGTCACTGACGAAATTACTTAGGATGACGTTGTTTCTTCAAAAATATACTTGGAAAGAAAAGAATTAGAAAGACTCAAGTGGATACTAGAACTATATCTATGATTTGTTAACCAAAACGCCCAGCTATTTCAGTTCTGGACAAAGAAGAAAGTACAAAAGCATTTAGCTGCAAAATACAGAGAGATATTTAGCACCTGTCCGGGACTGAGCTCATGTGTGGCAAGAACCTGTAAGGGATACAAGCCTCAAGGTCAAAGCAGCAGCTGCTGTACTAGTTTCGGATTCTCTACTGAAATGGCAGAGGATCAGCTTCATCTACCTCTTGCAAGAATTTCAAGAAGCCCCATTAACATCAACAGGTTTGCTAACAAGCACGTTACTATTGATCACAACTGATTTATTACTACGATAGAAATTACATGCTACAGTGGTTGCCCATGTGCATTACTCTGAAGCAGTGCAGCAGCCTCAGGGCTAGTTCACACATCACTGCCTTTAGCTTTTAGTTAGCAAAAGTTTATACTCGTGCTGGGCTGGGCCCTAGTGTTTCCTGAAGTAATGTACAAGCTTACTATAACCCCTGGATTTATTTTTCTTCACGATGAGGAAAATGGGAAGCCAAAGTGGCCACTTACCACTTCTACTCTAGGATCTGCATGATGTTTCTCTAACAAAAGTTTCTCAGAGGATTGAGGAGCTCTCTGGGATATCAAAGAGGCTTTCTTGCTCTTTCAAAGAATCACAGGAGTTGGAAGAGACCCACAAGGACCACTGAGCCCAACTTCTGGCTCCACAAGGAACCACCTAAAAGCCAAATCTTATATCCGAGAGCATTATCCAAATGCTCCTTGAATTTTGGCAGCGTGGTGCTGTGACTAATGCCCGGGCAGCCTGTTCCATGCCCACCATTCTCTGGCGAAGAACCTTTTCCTTATATCTAGCCTGACCCCCTCCTGCGAAGTTCAACAACAATTCTGTATCTTTCTGGTACTCCGTCTGCAATTTTGGATGGAGTATTTTTGTTAGAAAATACCTAGCAAATATCTGAGTGACATATGGTTGAATAGTGAAATAAAAAACCTTGCAAAGGAGAGAAGATATTTGTCTATATCATTGTATAGCCACAAATCAAGGGAGGAACGAACTGAGCTCAAGTTCTAGGTTTGGTCACACGACTTTGAGTTAATAATAGCTTACACTTGCTTTCAAGATGCTGAACCCAGACCCACAGAGGCTGTGAAACACATGGGTAGAATTTCTCTCCTCCACTACCAGACCTGCTGCACCCTGCAAAGGCTTATTTGCAGGAGAAAGCAGATGGTGTTTGCAAAGCTGCATTCCAGTTGGGATAGTGCCAGGGGAGGGCAGCTTTAATTTTTGTCCCCTTTTCACCATGACAACTTGCCCAGCCTGGCTCTCATCACTTGGTTGTTTTTGGTTTTTTTTGTGGCAGCGTTAGCTAGGGGAAGGTTACAGGGCAGCGATGCTGACTTCTGGTGCTACAATTTTTCTTTGAGTGAGCACAGAATTTATTTGCACAGTTAGGAACTAAGCATGGAAGTTCTCATCAACACAGCAGATATACTATTTATTCTGCACTTAAACAAACAAACAAACAAAAGATGAAGTAATTGAGATGAGGACAGCTTGGCAATTTCTCATTCAAATTAGTTCCATAATTAATGTTACAACCAAAATCAGATACCCTACGAATTATTCTGGCTGACCCCACAGTGCTCTCATGCAATGAATGGGACCTGTCTGAGACAGTTTCTTAACAGAGGATAGAGTTGGTATCGTCACCCTATGTACAGCTAACACCCTAATACAGCATACATTGTGACCAGAATACATTTGGATGTTACTGTGATAGAAATCATTTCCCTGATGCAGACAGGCAGAAACAGAGAAATAAAGAGGTTCAATGATATGTTTTTCTTGCAAATTAGCTGACAATTATTTGGTGAGTATGCTGGAGTCAGTGCAGCCTGCCTGCATGAGATTGCATGGGAGTTTGACTCCAGCAGCTCCAGTGTTCCACCAATAGACCTAACATTGTGGTCTCGGTAACTAGAGAATTGTGTTGCTGTTCATTTTAAAGTATATCCTTTGTCCCTCCCATCACTTCAAGAACTACTTATTGCATGAAATGAGCTTTCCTAGTACCAATCCTTCCAGCTAAACAAAAAAAAAAAAAAAAAAAGGAGATGAGAAAAGGAGTATTTCAAAGTTCTTCACAGATGAACAAATGATGTGGAGTGAAATACACCATTCTTCAGTCCCAGAGAGGTGAATTGGTATCCAGCTATGACTGAAGCAGCCCTTAACAATAATACCTGATAGTTCTCATTACACTGCAAATGAAAGTGTTTCACGAGGATCACTTGAAAGGCTCAAGCAAGACACATTGTTAGTGTCTTTCTATCTGGGAGACCTATAGGATAAGAGGCAGATTAAACTACAAAATCCTGAAAGAGGCACTAGATTTCACATGCACAGATGAACAAAAATGACCTCTGTCTACCCTGTTAGTTTCTCTTCTCAGAGAAAACAGCTCCTTCATTCTGACTGATACTTGTTTAGACAAGAACAAACAACAAGAAAAAAAAAAAAAAACCAAACCAAGTTTTTGGTTTGCAAGCACCAGGAATTAAAGGAATAGAAACCAGGTTTTAATGGAACAACAAAAATCGACTGAAACATTTGATATTGCTTCAGATGATTCTAATATAATCATCTAGGCACTGTATGTGAAAAGCAGAGGTCTCTTTTCTTTTGAACTAAACAGGGAAGAGCAGTACTAGTTTCATGACATTTGATTTATTGCCTGAGTAAAAACTAAGCAGGAAGAATAATTAATCCGCTTTGCCAAACAGAACATATAAAATCTTAATAATTCTTTAAATGGCATTTATTGCTGAAGGAAAAGTGTTTTGGCGCTTCTAAATGGAAGGAGAGGCACAGAGATGACATTTCTGCATTTTATACCATACTTAACAGTGTCAAGTCATGGCTTAGATATTACCACCTCTGTGTTTGCTTTGAATTCAAATCCCTGTAAAAGCTCAAGCTTTAGTCTTTGGGGAATATTGGTATAGTTTAAACAACATTATGCAGTGGATAGAGGCTGTGTGGTAGCAGGCTCAGGGATGATAAATGGCAATCTTCACAGAGAAGATGTTCACAAGATCTTCAGGCAACAACGCCATGAGGTAATAGTAAATGTGCTGTATCTTTGTCCAAAAAGATCCTGAGAGATTTAGCAGAGTTTATTTGAATAATAACAACTTTGCAGCTGCAGGAACCAAGTCAAACTGCAATGATCCTTCTGCTGGGATCAAAGACCTTGGCACCTGTGGGTCAAGGTGGACTTAATGATGCCAAATGTCATCCCCTTAGGATGACATTAGTCCTCCAGCCTGAGGAGAAACAAAAACAAAAAAAACACTCTTCACATTACAACAGCATTAGTATTGTCAGAATAGAAAGAACTTTAGTTGTGGTAGTGGAGACAGCTAATAGGATAAATGAGTGGAAGCCCCTTTTGTTTGGGAGAAGGGACAGCCCCAAACTGGGACTGGCACAGATGTCAAGTGGACTTGCAGGAGTGGAAATGTCTCTTTTCTCCTAAATTCTCTCACTGGAGAAGTCCAGGGGGACATTGCTTCAGCATGCAGTAGAGCGCAGCCAAGGGGAACATGACATCAAATAGCCTGGTTGCTAGCAGGCAACAATCAGCAACAGAAGTGAGGGAATACTAGCAAAACCTCAAACAGCATTGCCAATTGGTAAGAGAAAGGGACATTGAGATTGCTCCTGGCACTTTTTAAGCAATGGGTATAGACCCTTATTTCCAAGTTCTACCTATGATTACATCTTATGTTTTTTTAAGACCAAAACTGGGAAAATGTTTTCAGTTCTGCCTAACTCATGCAAAATCAAAACATGTACCTAAAGAGCAGTAGTAATCTCTTACATGAACGGCTGTCGTATTATCCCAAAAGACACGTAATTTGTTCAACAGTTCCAACAATTAGCACACATCAGCTACAGGACACAGCTCCTCTCCTGATGTAATTCGTGATGAAGTTGACTAAAGGATAACTCAAATGTAATTTTACCTGCATTACCTTGGTAGTAAGTGTATCTTTCTTAGTACCACCAACATGGAGTTGTTTCTTATACCAACGACTGCTTCTGCAGAAAGCCTTAACATGTGCATGAAATCCCTAGTAGTACTACTGCTACAGACAGCCTGTGGATCTACACTTCTAGATCTCAAACAACACAATGCCCATGGGTGCGGTTTTTTTCTTGTTGTTGTTGTTTTTGTTTTTTTGTTTTTTTTTTTAAATCTAGGTAATTTTTCCTAAGAACGATAGGAAAAATCATTAAAAACCATATTCTTGATTTTAAAACAAACAAGCCACCAGACTCTCTCTAACTTTGAAACAGCTCCATAAGGCCTTGGAGACTGCATCCAATAACAAATCTAGAAGCAGAAGAGTGGAAATGAAAGCAGTGGTAGGTTTTTTGTTGTTGTTGTCATTGTTTTTAATACTATTCTTTATAGCTTTTAATTTCACTGCTTACTACTTCTGGACTTGCTTGTAGGTGCAGGGCTGAAGCACGTAAGGACAATAGTAGTTCAAGTCACTTTCAAGAATCAAATGTGTGTCCTTCAGCTCCTTATACACATTATCCTCTGCCTTGCAGCTCTGTTCGTGTGAAGAATAGAATGTAACAAGGACAACTCCATCCCTGTAAGTCACAATCCTTTTACAATAGATTCATCTTTTTCTTGGTGCAGAGGTATCCAATTTCAAAGCTCGGGTCCTTTATCACTCTCATATAATCTGCAAGACTTAGACAAACGTGATGAAAAATTCTGTAATACCCAGTAATCAATATTTCCAGAAATATGCAAGTAGACTGAAGTGCACACTGAACAGAGGTGGAAGTGCACCACGGTCAGGTCAGACAGTGCTGGGTTTTGGGGTGAGCACCTCGGCCCTCTGACTGTGCTGCCTCTGAGGGGATGCGAGTTGTCAAGCTCCTGACTCACTTTGCATCACACACTGCCAGTGCAGATAAATGACTTCCTGCTACAGAGAGAAATACACAGCTAGAGATTACACTTTCAAGCTTTCACAGCTTCCTTTTCTTCCACCTCATTTTGTCGCTCCCCACTTCAGTGTTGTATACAATGCCTTTGATTGCAAAGCAAATGATAGTTGCGGGAAATTTTGTGTACTGGGACATGTAGTACTTAGGAACTGCAATCATAGAGATAAATGAGTATACCTACTATATATTTATTTATTATCCTGATGGGGGAAAAGAACAGCTTTTTAGTTTTAGAAGCAAACTAGAAAATATCATTTCCTATTCCGTTTGAGAAGAAGGAAAATATCTCCTCACTACTTGCTTTGTACCAAGTTTTGTAATTCCTCTACATCACACCAGCAACATCCAGAACATTCTACCCTGCAAGCAGCCCCCATTGAAATCCACTTCATCAGAATAACTACGTTTTAAGCAAAAGCTCTGACTGATATTTAGAAATCTGCAGCTCTTAGAGAACGAGACACATCCAAGCTTGCACACTTCTCTGTTATTTGCTATACAGGTCCCATTGACTAATTCAGGCCTGAGTGGATTTGTATGCCACAGAATCATTTGCCAATAAATTAACTGATCAACAAATGGACCTATCCGGGGAGACAGTTCTGCCTGAACATTAATTAAGATTGTTAAGTTAAAACATCAGTACTTGTGTTACAAGGTGAATGTGCACACTAGATGATGCCTTCTTCTGAAAGGTTGCTTTGCCTTTTTGTGTCCCCCTACTTCTCAGGCTCTCCTACTCAGTGCGATGCCTAACTGCCATGAAACCACAGCTGGGCCACCTACTAGGGAAACACTGGAGAACACTTGCATTTCTTGCTCATGCAACTTACTGCTAGTGACCCCTTCATTTTTCTTTGCTGGCTACTTAAACTCTTCTATTCTTCTTTATCAGGCACTTGCTGGGAGATGAAAACAGCTATTCTTGGAACAGTTACTAACCCCTTTGATGTACTACATGGGTATAAAGACACTTGTAGGAGTGAAGTTGCAAAAGTCACATTTCCAGAAACCATTAAAAAATATGAAATAAACTGTTGAAAACCGGAACTACACATCTCAGTTAAATAAAGATATGGAAAAGTATCACTTTTGATACTTATGAATTTGGACACATGTAGGACAAGGCACTTCCAACCACTTCGTGCTTAAGTACCAACTGTTCTTAACACTAAAGCACCTACTGTACTTCACAAAATAAAGGCATCAGGAGAGAGGCATCAAGATAAGCCATAGAAAATTAATTATAACATAAAATTAAAAATATAGATCAAGTTTAGTATAAAATAACTGGGCAAGAAGCTTCCAACTGCTCGAGACTGAAGGTGGGAAGTCAGCAAGGTGTTAACCATAAGGCTTTCTATAAACGTTTATCATCATTTTTTCTACCTATTATTAGGGCTTGTCAGCCAGTTCAGACTGTCATTATCATTGTCATCCACATCACATTCCAGTGAGGGCAATTAACCACTACCTGCCCTAGGTTCCTAGCTTCTCAGTGATCTTAAATAAAAGAGCCACAAGCTAAGTAAGCTTTAAACCCTTTTCAGATATAAGAGTTGGCCTTATCAGTTTTGACACAGAATATTTCCTATCTTGCACTCCTGCAAATTACCAGCTACAAGTCACAGGTTAAACTTCAGATCTCTCGTTATAAACAGGCAGGTCTCAATACACAAAGGACTGTCCTTTCTCCCTAGAAGGCAGCATCTTGTTCAGCTCTTTATGCTTCTGTGGTCACTACCAGAACCCACTGACCAATGCCACCTCCATCCCACCAGCCATAACCACCTGCTGATGGTGACAACAGGAACATTCCCAGCACCAGTACTGAGCTGCTGGGAGTCACCAAGCTACACTAACATATCCTGCTTGCACCCAAGGAAATTGGGTCTTCTTGTCTGGTGCTGCTCAAACTGAACATCCTGCAGAGTGCCATACCATTCACATGCAGGATTAGAGCTTATCCACTAACTTATTCTAGGCAAAAGCAGGCAGCAGATTGGGCTGTTCTTGTTTACTTCAAATTTTCTTCTTTAATTATAACCCTACCATCACCAGCATTCAGTTAATCTGAGCCACGTAGTAATTATGTAACACTAAAAAAAAAAAACAACTACACAATTTCAAAATCTGGTCAATCACCACCCCCCTCATTAGCACTACTTTTATTCCAACGTGGCAGCTACCAGGAAAAAGCAAACATGCTCCAAGGTAGCAACTTCATGATGCCATCTCTATCTAGCTGGGCATCTTACTGTGTGACTAATACATCTAAGTGGAAGTCCCTAATTTTGTTTGCACTTCAACAGTTTGTCTCAACATATTAAGAGAAAGGAAGCAAAAAAGCATAAAATTATAAGCATATGTAATCATTTCACTGTAAACCACAAAGACAAAAGGGTAAGTGGCACTTGATGGATAGGTACTTCTCTAAATTTCTCTGAACGTATTAAAAAATGTCTTATGAAATAGAAATATTCCTAGAAAGCTAAAGGAGATTTTTAGGTATATAATTTGTTCCTTAACAACTTGCACTTATTTTTCCTTAATATGTTTGTTATTATATGGAAGATTTTTGTCACTTTGATTCTCTTAATCAATAGAGCCTTTAAAAAGCATTTACTGATGATGTCACACTTGCAGAATGCTGAACAGCATGCAAATAAGGGATACATTTTGCATGGTGTAGAGTCCTAACTTTCTTCCCCAGAGCCCATGGCAGTTGTCTAGCAATTCATTTTATGTGGACTGTATGTTGAAAACCATTGCACTACTTCAAAGACAGAGAAGACAGAGTGTTAAAACTTATGAAGAGTTAACTATACCACTGAACTCGAATACATCCAAATCAGTCTTTCAGATTCTGATCTGAAATGGTATTTGGTAGATTTTAAGGTTTGTAAGCTATATATATGACAGTACTCACACAAGACAATTCTGGTGAGATTTTCTTTTGGAAATTTTCAATTTCATCCACTAAAACCATACTAATATTAGGAACAAAAAATATATTTTAATTATAACAGAGCTTTGAAAGACTACACACCAAGGTTTGTTTACATAGCGTATGGTAGCACTCAGAGTTCCTTGGCTGTGTAGAGCACAGCTTCTACTTTGTGAGTAGAGACCTTAAATCAAGTGGACACTAATGATTTTATGGAAGGGAAATCAATTTTCATCTTTTTTTTTTTTTAAGCCTCATAGTTCTGAGATGCTTAGTAATGACATACAGCTTAGCAAGGAGAAGAAAGAAAAAAAAAATAGAGGGCAGAGAAGGAAGAGGTTGACCTTCTGCCCTGCAGAACCTAAGGCTTTGCTGCAGGCGTGTACCACCGAGATCATCTAAATGGATGCATGAACGCTAGGGTTGACTCTACTTTCTACCTCCCTCTCTGTTCTCTAATCACAGTATGCCAGGTTTTGTTAGAGCACAAATTCTGTCTTCTCTAGGTAAAATGACTTCCAGCACCATAAGCTGCATCCTTCCAGTTTATACTATAATACAATTGAGATGCTGAATGAAGACTTGGGTGCACACTTTATTTTCTTCAGTGTATACACAATACTTGAAGGAGGGCAACTGAAGTTACCTCTGTTCTGAAGTAAATTCATGTATTTAACATTCGTTATACTTTTTTTCTTCTGTTTTGTACTTTCAGAACATGGAATAAGCAGCCTTAAATAATGTGAATTCTGCTTTCACCTACACAGCAAATAAAATGAACTGCATCTTGATATTATCAGTGTAAAAAAGATGTCCTCAAAAGAGATTCTTGGTCTGCTCCAGGTGGTATGTGGGGAGCAGATCTGGGTGACCTACAGCAGAATCAAGTCCTAACATTCACAGAATTTTTATTTATTATTTTTTCTTATTGCTCTCAACATAGAATGTCAGAATGGAGTAGCTGAAGCAGTCCTGTAAATGATTTTGCCAAAAGGAAAGATTAAGGCAAGACCAGTGTGGCAGTGGTATAGCAACTGACACCAGTTTTCAGCAGAGGATTGTTCTGTAGGATGTACAAGCCCGAAGGGCTAGTTTTGTCAGGAGAGCAGCACCCAGCTGAGGCAGGGGGAGCCAGCATGAGAGCACAGTGAAAACTCATTCAGAGTAGCTCTGATGCTGAATGCTATCCAGCACCCACAGCCCTGACAAATTTCCAGGGCTTTGGGAGCATTCTGAATTAACATCAAGCTTACTGTCAAGCTCTTCCTCTCTCCCGCCTCCCTCCTATTTTATTACCAACAGTAATCCCATTCTGGGAATCCTAAATCATGTTATATGATTTTCTCTGTCCTATTAACAGTTTCCCTCTGTGGGAATAGCTGGCAAGTGCCGAATTTATTCTGTACAAATTGTTTTAAGAGAAGACTGATGTTCTTCAATCTTTTCTTAAATTGAACACTGTATCTTGCTGGTGAAAACTGCCTATCGGAAGCATTTGACTTGCCATACACCTACCCTGTGCAAAGAATGAGATTGATGCTCCACATTACAGAATAGATGTTCTGAACAGCTGGGAGCACAGCTCACAGCCACTTAGTGCATTTCTTCATTTTTAATATCTCTTCAGTTACCCTTTAACAAACTGCAGCCCAATTACTCTGGGGGGGGGCAGGTAAAGGGCTGACCCATTCACGCTGCCTCATCAATCACAATTGATATCCTTAGTCTGCACTAAAGATGTCTTGAAAGACTTGTGTGTATCTGTGAGGCAAGGAGAGCAGAATAGACACCCAATCATTCTGCAGTGTTTACCACAAGAAATATCATTTACAAGGCAATGAATGAGCATACAAACATATGATGATTAGTAGCATCTACTACAAATATTACTGACTAGACAATATGAGCAAGAAATACGTTATTTCCCTTCTTCCTCTCCTCTCATTTCCCTGTCTTTTCTCACACATGTGCACTCACATGTCTGCGTACACACAGATTTCCTCTTAAGCTTGCCAATTGCCACAGATTCATCTTCCTAAGTACATAATTCAATCCACTGAGCATTACACTGTAGTAATGCTGATGAGGTCTTAATTCTTCTATATTTATTGCAGCAAATTTATCACTGACCTTAATGAAACTTCCACGATGACAAAAACATCGGTGTCAAATCTCTTAAGAAGGTCTGGCACACAGTGGTTTAAAAGGTCAAGCTGTTGTTTTTCTTTTCTTTTTTTTTTTTTTTTTGTTTGGTTTGGTTTTTTGTTGTTGTTTTGTTTTTTTTGTTTCTTTTTAAATTGGTTATTTAGAAAATAAGCACTTACATTTTAAAGATAAGTTCACACATAGAAAAAAATCATTGACTCCTCTGTTCAAGTGCTGACAGATTAACACTTATTAACTAAAGCTCAGAAAAAGCAATGGAAAATTATTTTGTAAAAGCTCTGCTTTCATGTGCTGGCAGAAGTCATCCAGAGCCACGTGGTCACGCTGGGATGTTCAAGACAACCCAGCACCCCTGAAAGCATCACCCAGAAACAGATGGATGAGGAGGTTGCATGGGTGCAGGGTAAGGTGCAGCAGGTCTGCATTTGCTGGCAACCACTGGCTAAAAAAACTCATGTAGCATACACGTGGGTGAATAATTCCATCTTTAAAATATCTTTGCTGAGTTACAATTTGCTACAGGTGAAATTATTTGCTTGTAACATGCATAATAACAGTGCCTATTTAACACCCTGGACAAAAGTAAACTACTTGGCTCGTCTCATTTTATAGGTGGAGAAATAGACAGAGGATAAATGTTCCTAGGGTAAAATGAGTAGCAAGTGGCAAAGGAGAGGTATACTGATTCTTACATGTTACTGGGATTTTAGGGCCTTTCCAGTGCTTGTGCAGTGTAACTATTAGGAGAAGATCAGATGCTTTTGGAATAAAGTGCATCTTCACTGGAAAGGTTACCCAACAACAGAAGGATTTGAGTAGGCACAAGTGGCAAAGTCTTACCACTTTATGCAAAAAACCCCACACTGCTAGCACATATGCTTTTCTAAGGCACTTTCTAGAGGAAACACTGCCAAGAACAAAGGGCTAGAGCACTATTTCTTTTCCAAAACCCTGTTCAAAATTAAACTCAGGTCCCCCAGAACAACAGAGCCACAGCAGTTCTGCATACTGCTTGCTGCAGTAGCAACCTCCAAAATTACAGATGCTCATTGTCTCAATAAAAACAAGTCTGGCCTTCACTCTTCCAGCCCCAGAGCTGCCTGAAATCAAAATGTTCCTTTCAACAAATCAACCTGCAGCCTGAGTGAATCATGAGGGGAAAGAATCAACAGTCATCTGCCTGTGGAACAATAATTATCCCTTGTATGCTACTCCAGAAGCGATGCCATTATAAAAAACATCATGCCTGTAAAATAATACTTCTGGGAACAGTGCCAGACTAGGGGTTCATAGCTTTTGCTTGGTTTGCAAAAATTCAAATCAGAGTAGGTTTTTGTTCTTCTACTGCCTCCCCTAGCAGAAACCAGGCCCCAGCATGCTGGGTCTGCAAGCATGTAGAAGTGCCTATCTCTGAAGTCAGCTGTGTGGCTGGTGAGTCATGGCATGGTAGTGGTGCAAGGAGACAGGTTTCTTGCTGACAAGCAGCTGTTATAACATTCCTGTGCCTACAGTGCCGCAGAGAAGGCTGCAAGTTTTATGTGCTGACTGGGAAAATGTCTCTGTGCAGGGTAAGGCAATGAAGCGAAGTGACAAACCTGCAGTCTATCGGCCTCTGTTTACCTTCTGACACAAGAACCATGGTAGTGAAATGAAGTACTTAGTCTTCAACAGCTTTGCTGTGAAATTTGTGTCCTGGCAATGCACTGTGTCCTTCATTGCACTGGCCTCCTTCCTCTGGGGCAGGCTTGTCCTGTACCCAGCTGACATAGAGCAAGAAGACCTGGGAGGCATTGCCAATACAGCAAAACATAGGAAAAAGATAACTAGAAAAAGTCAACTAACACAACCAATCAGGCGCTTGTCTGGGTTCTGCTCGCTACTTGTGACATAAAATATTGGGAGGAAGCAATACATTTCTATGAGAACTATGCTTATAATTTGGATTATTTGGGAGATAATCAGATTGCCACTGGTTTGAGCTCATTGAGCTCATTTCTGACATACTGTAATTCTGAAACTAAGTTGTTGTATCAGCTGGTAAGTGACAAGTTCAGCACTAATCTATAAAAATTACGGCCTCCTTACTGCTCAGCTCATTAAACTGACTCTGTCTCCTGGCCACCCATTCATCTTCATAATCATCCCCCATTCAGCCACTAACCTCTTCTGAACACGCAGTTTGTAGTACATCAAGAAGATAAAGTGGGCTGATATTTGCTTCTATACAACAGCGTCTTTTAATTTTTAGACACACTAAGTACAAAGATAAATAAGATAATCCGATGTCACATTTTCAGCTCAAACACAAGAAAAAACAAGATTGTATTCAGACTCTATTACAAACATTACCTCATTTGCATGCAGGTTGCTTTATTTCTATTTTTGCAAGTATAGTTCCATTTCTGTTGCATCACTGAAGTAACTGTGCCTAAAATAACACAAAAAACACATTTTCCATGGTACTTTCAGAGAAACAATGGAAAAAGCGCGTGCAAGAAGATAAAAACAATGAGTCAGGGTGGGTATTTGTGGAACAAGCCCAGCAGACAGCCTTGGGGAGTGTGGCTGCAGGGCACAGACACCTCAGCCTCTTTGCTTTTACTGCCCCCAGACTGCCATCAACGCCCTGGTGATATTTCACACTATAGTACAATTTATCAGATTCTTTTTAGTATGGAACAGAACTGATCATCAAAGGATCATCAAGGAAAAGGATACAGTGTCAATCCGGTTATCCTTAAGCAGAGAGGACACTCAATCCCTCCTCAAAATAAGTCCAGCCTCTTTAAGGAGCAGGACGGCCACCTGAGTCGCTTTCTGCATCCCACTTCTACTTCCAACTCTCTGACAGCAACAGTGATGAGGAGGGCACTTCTGAGATTTAATCAGATCAGTCAGTTTCTCTTTTCTGCTCCTATTTAAAGGCTTTGGCCATCAAATGTGATCTTGTCAGAAAACCAATAGTTAATTACCTACTCAATGCGCTCTTAACCTGTTCAATTCACTTTTTTCTTCTTTGAAATGTCTCTTATGTCTTTGATTAAGTCACTCTGTGGGTTTCAAACAAACATTAGGCAGAGTGCCTCTCTGAAACACATCCCATCCTTGCTTTATGTCCTTCGCATTGCCAAATAGGGAACAATTTTCCCCACAGAGTCATCATCCCCACATCCTGCATGATGAGGACCATTAAAAGTAATGGGCCTTGTCCTGCTCTCGATCTCAGAGCCTGCATGCACCGAATGCAAGCCACGTTCTAAGCTGTAAAATACATTAACTATTACAAACATTAACTGGCTCTGCCGCATGCTGAAATATAACAGAAGAATTGAAGCAAATGTTAGGAAACCTCAGGAATCAATACAATTGTCTGCAGCCTGGGATAACAGCTGGTGCCAACAGGGAACAAGTTAACCACCCACACCACAGGAGAGAGCAACCCACCAGGCCAGGCTGGTCCCTGTGGCAGTGCTCAGCTCCCTGTATGCTCAAACAGGTGAAATTTTGAAGGAGTGTATAAAGTGCACTCAATACTGCTTCAATAACATGCAGCTATAAAGCATAAAAAGACAAAGAGCCTAAAAGAATAAAGGGAGAGAAAGTTTCAATTTTGAGAAAGATGCAGCAAAACTGATTTGTAGTGGATTCATAGATTTTCCTCTACATATGTGAGTGGGTTCACTTGGAAAAGCAGGCAACATGGTTATTCCTGGAATGAAGTCACTCCAGAGATTGAGAGCATGCATGCTACAGCATCTTGAATTTATGTCAGCTTCTACTCCCTACAAATAAAAATAAAGCATTCTATAACAGTCCCTACATTTCACGGTTGTGCTCACATTTAAAGACTACAAGATCTTCCCCTTAGATGGCAACTCATGGTATCACATTCCCAATTTACATTTTGTCCGAAATTTACAAATATACTTGCATTGCAAGCAAATCAGCATTAAAGCCCTACACTGGTGGTTTCAATTACGCTAAATCAGACAGAGTAAGAAAACCTGAAAAGCTGTTAAATTCAAGTTTTAAAGATAAGAAGGATAATTGATTTTTCACAGAAGTAGTAGTTTTTAATTTAAAATTGGATACTTTTATGTAGTTATGAATTATTAGTACGGTCAATAATTACTTTTAAATCACTTAGTACTGATAACTAAAAGGTTTTTACAATTGATTTTAGGTTCATGCAGACAGTCTTCAAAATGAAATTGAAGTAGAAATTTTTTAAGTAGTAAAACATTTATTTTGTTACTATTAGTCTTGTGAAGTCTTATCAGCAGACTTACAGTTCTTTGAATTTTTGTAAATATACTAAGCCTGCTTTTCTCTTTATAATGAAGAGATTATAACAAAGATCCCTTCTCTAATAGAGTCATGCTTTACGAAGATTTCCCATGGTGCGCGGGGAACTTGATGCCACAGTGTCTCAGACCAAAAGGACTTCAGATGACAGGATCTGGCAGGACCACCCTGGACAGCTGAGAGGTTTGTGTCAGCCCATTCCCTTCTACTGCCCAAACTGCTCCTGGCTGTAAGTGAAGCCTTTCCCAGGTTCCATCTTTGGATAGGCACTGGGGTGAAAAGAAGAAAGAAGAGTTTCTTTCATCTGCCTTACTTTCAAAGACAGCAGTGTTACTTTTATATTAGAATTATTCAAGTCACTGGAGACAGATTCTTTTTCACAAAATTTAGGGCACTTCAAACTCCTAGGAAACAGCAGCACTGTGTGTGTAGAATGACAGAATCAAAGTCAAATTTCACCATAAAACCCAACCTATTTAAAAAGAGAATCCCTCACTATGATATAGATTCTTACAGCCTTGAGCTTCTAGAAAGAAGCATTTTGGTAAGACATTCCACATCTCATCCTTGCTGAAGCTGAGTCCACCCTACAGACCAGATCCCACCCAGCCCCAGGAGGAGCTGATTTGCTACCAGGGCTTTGCAAGCAGCACAGGCTGATGAAGGTCTTTGTGGGGATTGTTCAGTTGATGTCCCATTAGTACAGAAGGGAAAAGCCATTACTTTGCATTCTCACTACAGTCCTTTTAACTATTCCATCCACTTGCACAAACAGATATTTTCAATAATACAGGAATACGATTGGAATATTTTCTCTGGTTCTGCTAGAAAGAAGTAACAGTGTAACAAACATGATATCAATTGCATGTTTTAGTGGTCCCTTCTTGATACTAGCATAGACAGCACAAAGACACCTGATTATATAAGAACTTCTTCCCTTTTTGTTTCTTTCAGCTAATATCAAGAGCATGCATAATTTTGAATCTTGAGTTTCCATTACCAACTTCAAGGATCTTTGCAAATTTTGGAAGATGAAACTGCTATGTGGATGCTTCGTTTTCCCCCCAAATGCTGTCCTGCATTATATGCTGTAAAACTTCATTGACTGGAAATTTTACTCTCAGATAGAGTGTAGTTATTTTTGTAGCCAGGCTTAGTTTTTGTGAAACCATATAAAGGCTCAAAAGTAGTAGAAGCTAATATAAGAAGCAGCAGTCAGAAAATAACGTTAGAAATGCTCATATTTTCTGTAGTTTTCCATATGCTGCAGGAGCTGCTGCTAATCTCTATACGCTGCCTTTCAAAAGACATGTAATAACACTATTTATATTCTGATATAGGTGTGTATTATGAAGCGGGGGAAAAAAAAAATCATTCCTACGTACTAGATGGAGCAAAGTTAAACACTGTAAAGAGCTTGTTTGATTCTGAATAAAGCAATCATGCTTATTAGCAAGAGGACTCCAGTTTACAGTTACAGGACAGACAAACACTGAACAATTTCCTGTGAAATACAGAAGGCTGTGTGTGTAGCCAGACCTTCTGCAAGTCTCACTTGAGAAAACACACAGTCAGTGCAGAGTGAGAGCATTAAATGCCATCTGTACTTTTAGCTTCTCCTCAGCGTGGGCAGGAGAGAATAACTGAGTATACGCATTGTGAAAATGAGACTTTGTGCTATTTCATTAATTGTAAGTGACTGCAGAAAACAGAGTGATTCCCCATCCATTCCAATCCCAGATATCCCATCTCTGATTCTTAGTTACTGACAGTGGAAATTACCATGTAGGAAGTTAACTTTTTTTGTTCAGTTTGATTAAAAGACACTAAAGGTAGAAAGTTTCCTGTTTAATTAACAGGAAACTCTTCACACAGTTGTCATCCAGGGGAAACAAACTCTTGGCATGGATAGGTGTGATGACACTTCCATGCATGTAAACACAGAGGGTAAGTGCTGGTTTTCATTTTGCACTTTGAGTCATGCAAGGCTGGAAATGCATGCAGTAAAATTAATGCTATGATTCAGCCTTGTTGATGAGTGCAAGGAAAGCACTAAGAGAGGAAAGACAAACTTCTAGGACTAGAAATCCCCAACTACACAACCATACTGAATGCATTCACAGAATTGTTGGGCACAGAAAAGACCTCTAAATATTATTGAGTGCAGCCTCCCAGCTAAAACAGATTCCCTACAGCTGCTGCACAGGTAGGCACCCAGAAAGGTCTTGAATATCACCAGAGAGAGAGACTCCACAACCTCTCTTGGACAGCCTGTAACTTCCAGTGCTCTGTCATTGTGATAGTTAAGAAGTTGTCTGTTGTGTTGCCCTTTATTCTATTGTTGCTCGCCACTGAAAAGAGTTTGTCCCCATTGACTTAGCTCCTGCACTTAAGATATTTAAAAATACTTATGAGATCCCCTCTTAGTCTTCTGTTCTCCGGACTGAATGGTTCCAAGTCTCTCAATCTTTCTTCCTACAGGAGATGCTCTAGGCCCTTAATCTTCTTTGTTGCCTTTCACTGGACTCTTTTCAAAGAGATCCCTATCTTTTTCACCTTGCTGTTTTCTTGAAAAAGAAATTTATTTATTTTTTTAATTTTTGCTTAACAACAAAACAAAAAGGAATAATGCTACTATAGGAATATAAAAATGTGCAGTAATTTTCTTAATTGAGATAACACTAGAAGTTAACAGGAAGGCTTTTGAAAATAAATAAGCAGTAAATTAACATAATCCAAAAAGGGCTGTGTCAGTGATCAACATACTAGTGTGGAGTTTGATTTGGAAAATAATAACAAAGAGTTTAGACAAAACTAAAATTAATTTTTTCTTTCTCCCTCAACAAATGGAAAAACAAGTATGTTTCCATCCTTCAGGGAGCCTCTTCCCTGAAGGATTGGAGCTCACCTGCTCACTTTGCAGAAGAGGCCATCAGCACCAGGACACCATGCTGCTCCACTCTGATCCAGTGCATATTTCAGTATTTACTTTTTTCCTCCCCTTGAATCAGACTGTCACAAGTGAATCCTCTAGCCATCAGATTGAATGACTATTTTTTGATCCCCTAAATAATTCATTGCTCCTACAGCACGGAAGCCAATCATTAGGAAATAGCCATTCTAGACCACGCTGCATCCACCCATTGCAATAGAGCTGCAGTAAGTAGCAACCCAATGCTGACCAACATGAATAGTCTTTTTCTTTCCAAGATACCTATGAAACCATAAAGAGGTCATGGTGGGAACACACAAGCTGAAGAAATAATTTGCACCAAAAAGCATTTGCTGTTGTACAATTATGCAAAACAGCAAAAATACCACTATTAAATAAATGAAACAATGCATACAAAACAGTTTGTCACAGATTGTTAAAGTTCAGAAGGTTATTGCAAATGAAAATTCTGTGATGACTCTTCAATACAATCCACCCAATACTGCTTGGATGTGCAGCCCTTCAGTCAATGAACAGTGTTTCTGACTGCTACATGTTATATTTTTATGTCTGGTTTAAATGACAAATCCAAGAAAAAAAATGCATAGAACAAAGTAAGTCAGCATCTGAATCAGACCAGCACTACAAGGGCCAATCTGCTGCAGAAAACAGGCTTTTCCCTGTAGGCTTCAGCTGGCCATATACTTGATCACGGTCTGATGTGTAAAACCTTGATCCTAAACATAGAGGACTGGCTGGTTTGCCGCATGCTTTTCTCTACCCCTCCTAGATCTTGACACAGATCAAAGAGGCTGTAGAACTTTCTCCTCTTTCTCCTTCAGTCCTAATAGCATCTGAACGAGTTTAGCAGCACTGGGATGAGGAATCAATTCAAACACATAACAGCAGAAGCACTCACAAACCTCAAAGCAGCACCCCACTGTTTTGTAGAGGGTATTCCTACTATTATTTAAATTAACTATAACACTTGTAATAGTGTGCACTTCCATAGTATTTATATTTTTTGATCTTTAGAGAAGCATAGTGATGTTTTCCTAGTGGTATAAAATGTACAATTTTTCTAGCCTATTACCTAAGTGTTTGTTGAAATTTTTACACTAATAGCAAGAACTTTTCATTTTGTCTCTCCTCTATTTTGTCAAACCAAACATTGTCTCTAGCTGAAAAGTTAATAGCCATTTTCCAGAGTCTGTCAGGGCTTGGAGATTTTGTGCACAAATGCTGAGTACAAAGCTGCTCATCATTCTACCATGGCTCTCTGGCACTCTTGCCAACACAACGGCATTTGAAGCAGGGCACATAAACTCAAGAAACAAGGGAGTCCAAGTATTTTGCAGCATGAGGCACTGCAAATCAACAGCCTGCAGGTCCTAAGATAAAATTCTGTATATAAAATCAAAGCTCTAGCTGGTGCCATCCATCAGCATGACTCCTCGCACTGGTGGTGCATATGCACTTAGTTTGGTATCTACGAAAAAAATAAATCCAAGTCTCCTCCTAGAAGCTTGATAGAATAGTTACTGCTGGAGCACCAACTGATGAAATTCAGTAAGGGAACAATGTACATATGAAGAAGATAGAGTGGGAATACATAGAAGACAACCAAAGCAGATTAACCTAATCAACTGTTTCTCTGGAAGTAAACTCAGATACCTCTCCACAAATCCCCTTTACCACCAAAAGAAAGTAACAACAATTAAAAAGAAATAAAATCTACACAGTAGTCCTGGCAGCATTTGTAAGAAAAAAAAAAAAAGAGTTTGTTTCCATGGTCTGCATTTCATTTACATGGGAAAGAGACACACTCAAGAAAAAAAAAAAAAAAAAAACCAACAAAAAAAAAAAACACCACCAATATTAAAAAACAAAACAAAACAAAAAAAAACAACAATAAAACACACAAAAAAAACCTCCCTGAACAAGAGAGAAAGAGATCTCAATTCAGAAAGATACGCTGATGGCAGAGGTCAATGATGAAATTAATGACGATTCAGTTTTAAAGGCAAAAGCAAAGAGAGCAAAGCAAAACCCCTCAAAAAAAAAAAAAAAAAAAAAAAAAGAAGAAAGAAAGAAAGAAATCACAAAGGAGAAAAACTAAACAAAACAAAACTCAACAAGCTCTCCCCAATCACTTTCCATCACTTCTCAACATCAGCCCAGTAATAGCCCAGGCAGCAAACACAACTGACTCCATGCTCAGGTCTGACCTCATTATTGTCTCTGTTTCACATCACTGAGCCAACCAGAGTCCCAGATCCCTCTGTGGCTCATTACTTTCCATGAAAACCCCTCCCTATGGACATCCACTTGTTAAATCAGTCTTTTCAAGGAGGAGTTAGAAAACTATGCCCCTGGATCCCAAAATACCATCAAATTTCACTCCAGCCTCGTGGAGCTAGAATTACTTTAGTTGTGGATGCTGCTATAGATGCTCTCACCAGCAACGTTTCCTTATAGAGCTTGGTTTGGGCTTAAATATCACTGCACCTACAGTCATCTACTACCATTCTTCACAGCATTACTCCAGGAATTCTAAGTCTGATACAGAAGTGACTTGTTCTACGCCAAAGTTTATTTTTTATCTGAAATGTTTACCTCTGAACAAAATTTGCATTAAGAAGAATGAATGGATTTTTTTTTAATATATTATTTGATACAGATACTATTGACCACATTAAAGGCTTAAAGCTGAGTATGCCTAAATTATTTCATGACCTTCGCATGAAGCAACATAAGTTGAAAAAAGATCACAAACTCTATATTTCACCTTCTTTAGTACTCATTTGAATGCACACTTTAAGTGCATTTTCCCAACATACAAAAAAATGCTACCTCCAATGCTTTCTGGAGTTAAGACACACCAACTATTATGTTACTTGTAGATGCTTAAACATATGCACATGATTTTTTCCTCAGAATCAATATTAAATTGTTCTGTAATTATCCTAATTTTCATGGGAGAAATACACATAACAATGGTAAAAAAGATTTAAGCATGTTATGAGAAATCTCTTCCAGCAACCTGAGATGATTTAAGAGAAACAAAAATACGATTTGTTACAGCAGTTGGCTTTAGTCATAAGGTGTAGCTGAAAAGGGAAGAGTTCTGAGCTAGGTGTTTCATTTGTTCCACTAATAAAGTCATCTATGAGAGTCTTACAACCCTAGGTTTTGTATCTACTAATTCTGAAATCTGTACCACAGGCTTTATTAGAACTACAACAACAGCATTTCTTATTCCAAGCATCTTCAGAAATGATGAGTTCTGATACTTTTATGCATTAACACTGATTTCATGCACTGCAGAATTCAAAGACCAAGGAGACGAACAGATCTTTTAGAGCCAGTAGTTGCAGTCCACATTCAAAACACATTCAAACATTTTCACCAAGCTAGAACTTATTAAGTAGAGATTGACCACTACAAGAATTCTGAAAAATAAAACAAAACATCTTTAAGCAATATTTTCTTTACTGAAAATAACTAGTGTTACTTTTCTTAGAAAAGTGTAGAATACATTTACATTTGATGCATCCATAATATCTGATGGATAACTTAAATCATTTGAATCTATTCTAAAGATAAAGCCATGCTTGCATTCATAAGTTGTCAGAGGTGGCGCAGTAACTACTACCTTCCCACGTCAGCTCCCTTCGTGTAAGTTAAGATGTTCCGCACTGAAGGATTCTACACGCTTTGTAACAGCTTTGTTCTAATCAAGAATTTTTGCCTCAGGTCTTTTCTCCCTGTCTTAGAGGAATTACTGACACAGCTAGGTGAGAATTCTATTAAAATAAGCAGCAGAAGAATCAATAAAAACAACCAATTTTTTTTTTCCTTGAATTTTAAAATTGATTATGAAAAAATTAACTCACATTTGACGCACATAAAAATGACAATGAATCCTATGGTATCCTTATTTTTTTATTATCCTTATTTAGTTACTTATTATAGTAAGTCACTTTATCAGTTTGACATTGAATCACAATCTTAATGAAAGACTGCTATGTTTTACTTCACAGAATGCTGCCAGGTCTTAAATACCTATGTACACTGACATGCATTTTAAGTACAGCTGTATCTTACATTCATTTAAGCAGCATTACATTATGTGAGGATGCTTGCTCTTTAACCATTATGGGATATTACCATTAAAATTACCAGCAAGGATGGCTTTATCCCAGTTATTTCAACCACAGATGCCATACGTAATCTTTTGACTAATTTTTTTTTTTTTTTTTTTTTTTTTTTTTTTTTACTTTTTAATCACAGGATAGTGACAGATGGCAGTGGGAAATTTAGTGCAATGGGTAGAGGGATGGCTATGAATAATGACAGAAAGATATAAAGCAACTCGCACATCAATATTTTGCCAGCTTTCTTGCAACCAAATTATAAAGGAAAATGTTTTGACTATAACCTCCAGCAACAGCTGAGACACTGTTTTCTCTTCTATTTTGAGAATAAACTTGCATTGTTTCTCACTATTAAGAAGTGCTAAAGCTATACAACCTTTTTCTTTAGTGGCAGCCAGCAAAGGGAGGTTGCCAGCAAGTCTGTGTGGTCAGTCTCACTTAGAGCAAGCGATAGTGTTTCCCACTGTGATCGCATCCCTGAAAACTTTTTTTGTTTGTTTGTTTGTTTTTTTTTTTTTTTTTTTTCTTCCTTCCCTGCCTTCCACTGTCAACCCAGCAAGAACCATAAGCCTGTAGTTTGTATGGGATGAGGCAAACCCCCTCATCAGCACTAATTAGCCCAGCTGTCGGCTCTCGAGACCTATCACATAAATCCCTCACACTATGATTTTCCATGATTCACTCGCTGAGCAATTACCATTTTCATACTTGGAACTTGTGAGCAAAGCATGGGCCAAACACCACCACTAAAAGCATTCAATGAAGTGAGAATGAGGACGTCTCTATCCCAGCAGGCTTGCTACAGCTCAGCAGCCACAGGGTTTAAATGCAAAACTGCAGTTTGCAAAGTTAATTGAGCAACATCTACAGGCTGTATAAGCTGGTGTTCAAATTGCACCCTGTCTCATTTAGCCTTTGGTGCACAAGGGCTTCTATAAGTCCAGCCTTTCATCAGACAGCTAAAGGTTTTGCATTAATTTAAGTGATGTTGTTTCCTCTAAAAACAAACCCACAAATACGTGATTGGTTCCCAAGTAATGTATAGCAGGTCTGTGTGCTACTGAGGTACACATTTTACTTGCACCAGGTAGGTGTAGAAACACCAATATAGCTCTGCCTAACCAGACATGGAACATGCTATGTTTCTGTCAGTTTTATAATTTTATGATATATCTTTCAGGAAGTTTAAGTAGCTCACAAATTGTATCTGATCCAGTAGAAGGGCTGCTAGGATAAAATGACCACTAAAAAAATACTGAGGTAATATTGCCCCTTCTGGGCAATATTTTAAAGCATCAAATAAAAGGGCAGACAAGCAGACTCAAACGCTTCCTCTTGTCCAGAAGTGGCAATTAGATTCTCTTCCTGTAGGATAACCTCAAAATCTGTTTCACACTTATCTCCATAGCCAAACCAGCCTCCATACTCCTGCCATCTACTTAGGATTTTTTGAACCCCCATTTAAAACTGTGATACTTGGAGCTCAATTCTGCACCTCTTCTTTCTGTTGGAAGCAGAATCAGGCCATAGGGTACCTATAACCTTCCTATTACATGCCACTACTGACCAGCTATGAATACAAGTGGAGTTTCCAATGTATAATTTTTATTTTTTCAGTCGCTAAGTAATAAGAGTTAAATTTTATTATCTGATCATATCACAGATTCCCTTGAAGTCTATTCTACTGTATCTGCTTGTATTAAAATCCAACTGATGTCAATAGGGGTGCTGCACTTGCAGAGAGCAGCATAACTTTGAAGAGATTTGCCGTGTTCAAAGAGAAAAAATTAACCCTTACCTTTTTAGTGATACACTTGCAATGCTTTGCTTCTACCAAAGCTGCTCTACATTTTTTTCTTGTTTACAAAAACAAATCTGTATGTGTATACATATTTTAAAATGCTTCAGTGAAATTTTAAAAAAAGAGCTCATAATAGAAAATAATTAGAGAAAAAATATGCATCATTATATTGCTTAATCTTTTCTTTTTCGCCCTCACAGGTGACCTGGGTGGTGATATTTTTACAGAATAATGTTCAAACCTAATTCACTCACCAAATGAGCCCAAGTTCAACTCCAAGTTGCTATGCCCCTCACAGTCCTAGCATTTATAAAATACAGGTCATTATTCAGACACCTGAAGTCAATGTTCAAAGTAATTTCAAGTTAGAAACTGCAGCATGGTTTATGATATCAGAAAGAATGTTGAAAAGTGGCATATTATTTAAGCTGGCTTTAACAGAACAATAAACCAGATCACACACTAATTTGCATCAATTATAATGTGGAATATCAAAGAGATAGACATTCTGAACATTCCTTGGGGTCTCAAGGTTGTCCTATAACACAAAATATTAATGTTAGATGGCAGAGGGCATTATCATCTGGAATGGTAGCAGACTATTTTAATTTGTCCCCTCTTTCCAGAAACCTCATGCTCACCCCTTCTCTGGGCTGGCTGAAATGTGTAGTAGCTCATAGCCCAAACCCTTACAAGTAAAGGATAAGCAGTTTATAAATTGTTCAAAAAACATTTGACCTTGAGTGATCAATAAAGCTGCTTCCTCAAAATAACATATTACTCCACCTAACAATTATTTCATACTTTTACAAATAAGGGCTTTGCCACCAAGCATAACACTATAAGCATTTACCTGGCCCTGGGAGAAGGGAACCATTTTTCAACAATGAACAAAAGTTCAATGAGACATTTCGACAACATAGTTGAAAAAACAGCAAATTAAGATTTTATATTGCTCATGCTATTGCCAGTAATTGCATCCAAAAATTTAAACCAGCTCACGAGGCTTCAGATGGAGGGGGAAGAGATACCAAATATTAAAAAATCACTAATCAATCCATGTGGAGTTTGAACTAATTAGAAACTAATCCTAGATGGATTTTAAAAAAATACAAGGAAGACAGATCAACTATGAGTAAAATGAATAATAAAAAGCACTATGAAAATCAACCCCTTTTCCATAGAAGCTAGCCATCTTAATTCATTTCCTGTACAAGTTTATTACAAATCTAATTTAAACTGCATAAATAACTGCTTAATCTTCCACAGGAATTCCCTATCTCATAGTTCCCTTTCTGCTCTTGTTGATCCTTTCATATATATAAGGCAGAACTCTCTTAGAGGAAAAATAGAAGAGGAAATACGAATGCCTGTTTTAGAGATGTAATCAATAAGCACTATTCCATTTGAATCAGCTGTGAAGCATTCAGATTGAAGTACCTAGACAATATCAAAGGCAAGAGTTCCACAATCTTTAGCAAGATTGGGTTTTCAGGTCAGGTAGCTGAAGATTCAGTGGAAGTCAGTTTTGAGGGCAAAACATAGGACATCAGATTCTTTGACTGTGACACTGCCCTAACATGTCAGTACATTAATCTAGAAATACTAAAAATGCTTTGTAGCTGCATGAGTGCTTAATGCAACATGAAGCAGAAGACAACAGGTCCCACTGGAAAGTGCTGCATGCCTCCTTGCTTTTTGTTTATTTTAAACAACCAACAAGTTAAACTCACAATAGGCTTGGCTAATTTTGCCTTTCACTGTTTCCAGTACAAGGAATCTCTCTTGGCTCACCTTTATGATACTAATATATGAATACTCACTGATATTTTTTTCCTAATTAGATACACTTTATCCACTTTCCCACAAATTGATCAAAGTGATGGCAATATCAATTTATTCCTCAACCCTGCCAGGGCAAGAATACACCTTGCTACTCACACACAAGCATTTCCTTTGACTCTTCAGAATCAAGAGAGACACCTACTAGCGATACCAAAGTTTCAACACCACACGAAACACTTTAAATCTGATTTAAACATTTCTACGTATCAAAAGTCAAGACTGTACTGAAACCTGAGTTGTATTAATTCCCTCAGTCATGAGTGGGTATTATTTGACCAAAGACTTCAAAGCGACCAAAAGCAAAGCTTACGCCTTCTAAGAACCAGAACGGGGACATATGAAGAAAAGCACTATTTGATAAGATCTCCATGGCTAACGAAGAGGAGCTACAGCACTGCTGGATCCAGAGTTGGTGATCTGCTGTGTGCAAGGGAGCATGGTGTGAGGATGGGATGCCCAACAGGGCAGCAGCAGAAACTAGCTTGTACTGAGCTGGATCAACAGCAGTTGATCATCTTATGTGCTTTTGTTGAATTACTTCTCACAATAACAAAGCAGATGTCAACATTAGAAAAATCCACCTCTTAAGCCTCCACTCTTCATTGCTGTTAATCTGGTGTGAAGTGCTAGCGAATTACTGTTAAATGCATAACCGACATAAAAATTACACAATTAGGAAGTTAATAGCATTGAATTAAGTCAGTTTTAAATTGCAAAATAAATACAGCAGATAAGTAATAAACCCAAAGCAACAAGCCTTTATTTTCCAACAGTACTGAATCCAGGCACTGAAGCAAATGGTTAAAAAAAGTAATGAAAGCACAAATGAGATCCCTCCCAAAGGAATAAAATTCATTTAACTAAATAAGGACACGAATGTCTATTTTGTTTCTAAGCACAATTGGAGCTGCATTACACAGGGCAAAAATGAAAAAAAGTTGCTCTTTACAAGGTTCATTCTGTTATGCAGAATAGAGCTTCTGCTCTAGGTCTCATTCTTGTTTTGGGGACTCAGGTTTCTTTCCCTACTGAATCCATCCTAGCACACAGCAAAGCTACTAATAAGCTGTTACTCCTCCAGCTGTCACTACGCTCCAAAGTTAGGTGTGGTAGGGTAAACCAAAGACAGAACAATCATTTCTTCAGTTATTTTCAGCATTGCTTCTTAAAAACGTGGTCAGCATCCCTGCACTCATGAAAGCATGCCCTCAGAAGAATGGAAATTAATTTTAGTAGTTAGTGGCAGGTTCAGGCATTTCTTATTGAAGAAGATAAACAGGGAAACAGCTACACATCTGCAGTGTGCAAACCAATGCTTTGCTTTTATTTTAAGGTGACATACTTGTTTGGTCTGCTTCTGTCACACGGGTAGGCAGCAAACTGATAGGACACATCACTGTTTGGGTCATTACTTTTAAGTATACGTTCATTTTATTTTTTATTTTAAGTTTCCTAATAATTCAGCACAGAGCTGTAAACACCCCATGGACTTGCACCAGGCAGCTGCACATGTGGGCAATTAACATTTAGGATGTAGACAAGACAAATCCAGCTACTAATTAGCACATTTGCAAGGAATACAATCTGCAGCAGTTACATTACAGGATGGCCATTTACCTCTCATTTTCTTGTTTTTAATGATTACCTTTTCCTTTTGATCCAGCACTATGGGTTGCACTAATTCTTGTCAAGTCTGTGGCTGTGACTAAACTCTAAATCTTTGAGTCATTTTGACACCCTCTGAAAATAGTCAACCGCAGAGAAATCCATTAATGAAGAGCACAACAAGTTATGTGGCCCTTGTGCCCTGTTGCCTTAAGTTGGAGCCCCATTCTGAACTACCCTATGAATTGCTGTTGATTGACTAGAGTCTGAGCTCAGTCTGTATCAACAACAAGGTTCCTCCCTTGCTCATCACACATGATGCAGTTCCTAAAACTTTGCATACAGATTTCATACTGAAATTGTTAAACTTGCAAAGTTTTAAGCCAAGAGAATACAGTGTCTTTTTTCATGAAACAGCTGCTTCTGACTGCACATATCAGTCCATTTACTGACCTTCCCTGAAATTTATCATTATTTAGGACAAGGTAGAAAACAGCTTTTTTTGGTGGTAACAGTATTAAGAAAATAAATAAATTGAAATAACTGAAAGTATTTTGTTAATCTGATAGTAAGAACAGTAAAGGGTCTACCTCATGTTTAACTATATATATATATTTTTTTTGAAGGTGTAAAATCAACTCCCTTCTCTTTTTGGACTGTCAAAAATGAGTCACTTCAGACAAAATGAGAAACTGGAATAACTACTCATTTGAATGACATATATCTGTCATTAATGGTGTAATTTTGCACCACAGTCACCGATGCGCTCTTCCTTAAATACAATAAAGCTCATATTCTACTTGTATAAATAGTCTGCTTTCTTGTTTATACCTTAGTTCCAGCTGCCAGTAAGTAATCCCTGCTTACTTTGCACCCTCTACAGAAGCCATCTGCCAAACCACACAGGAGCAGGTAACACTGTTGAAACTGAACTCAGCATTTTGTTTGCAGTGGACAGTTTCAACTTACTGCTGTTTGACTTTACACTCTATGTAGATCTCTCTTAAAACCTTCGAAGCTTCAGTGAACTAAAATTTCTTCTCCTGCCAAAGGCTGAAACCTGAGTTACTCAAATTAGCGCAGGCTGAACATGTAGCTACCACGTCACCAAGGAGAAAACAACTAGAAGGACCCCAGCCATTTCCAGAGGCAAACTGCTTTACGCTTTGACGGTAAATTGAATTGTCACACACCCCTTCTGGCTAACAGGACAGAGAAAGAAAGGAGTTTATGGTTTTAGTTTACTGAGTGAACTGCTTGAATACATTCCACCTTCATCGTAAACTTGATATGAAGGAAAAAGTATAGAAAACAAGAGGGAGAGAACATATATACTAAGAAATGGCTAATATTATTGCTGGTCACTGCCCTGAAAGTCCATGGGAGCTAAAGCAAACTGAAGCCAATGCAGGCTCTAAAGCAAATTCTTCAGAGTCCTTTTTCAATTTATTGCATTTGGTGATTTTTAACTCATGGGTAATTCATGAATTTAAAGTATAAAAATCAGATTATTTTTTTTTGTAAGCTGCAATAAATTTGAGAATAAAAATAGCTACTTCATAGTACAATTTTCTAAATACAAATATATACAGCTACATACCAAAGAAATATATATAATTGTTCTTAAATAAGCCTTAAATAGAACTACAGATCATTTGATAAGCTGCTTTAAATTCAGATCCTTCTTCATATTCTAAAAAAACAAAAAAAATAAAAAATTCAGAAAAACAAAATTTCAATTCTTATCCTATAGTCAGAAAAAAAAGAGAACAAGTCCAGACACAAAGTTATTCACCTGGCATCTACAAGTCATATTTGGCACCTGTGTTGTTGCCTGCTCTACCTCCTGCTCTGTACCCCACTGCCTGTTGGTTCTGCAGTGCCCAACCCTGAACCATGAAGAGCTGTCCTACAAGGAAGAGCCAGAAAGAAAGGACAGATTTCTCAGCTGAACATTTTATGTTGTCAACCCTCAGACACAGTAGCTACAGCAGGCTCAAGCACATAGTTGAAGAACTCAGTCATTGTTTTGGTTTCACAGCTCGTCTATTTTTCCAATAAGAAATTGTGCTCATCCATTGGTAGTAGTAATGCGAAACGCAGTGTAAACAAATGTATTCGAATCACTTGTAAATGAATTGATTTATGGAAAAATAACATGACTTTTTTTCCCCACTGACAATGTTGCAAGTACACAAAAGTTATTTCTACTGTAAATTTTATCTGTCACTACAAGGACTACAAGCCTGATCCTATTACCCTTCCTCCTCACACCGCACTGCAAAGAAACACTGCAGAAAATGTTGAGTAGTTTGGTCTTGCACCATGTTGCAGAGGGCTGACGGCACACAGCAGCCGAAGATCTCTCACAAAGTAGCATATGATTAAGATACGGCAGAAAGAAGAAAGCAGCTTTTTATTATCCCAGTATTAAAAAAACACATCATAATACAGAGGGTTCTAATTTAACTTGCAGTGTAGTGGTTGACAATTAAGAGTAATTTCAGACTTACATGTTCATTTATTCTGGCTTCTGCTCTGTAGAGAGAGCCTTATCACTGTAAGACCTCTTCCCTGCTAAACCACATTATTTCTATTATTTAGGGAATTACAATATTTGTACAGTTTATACACATGTAATACAATGGGATTTGCATAATATGTAGGCATTAGTGCTTTGATTAGCAGAAGAACCTGCACAACCTCCTAAATATCAGTTTCTAGCTATTCTTTTAACCCAAACATTTCCATGTCACATCCAAAGTTCCCAGAACACAACCAAGGATATTTGTGGTTTTTTTTTTTCCTCCCCCCTAAATCTGTGCTGCAGCTTGAGGCTTTGTCAATACCAGAAAATACTATGTGTGAAGACAAATGGATCTTCCCATCACACAGGAAACACCATGCTCTTGTACAAGCTTGTGCAAAAAGACAGAGTGCCTCAGTGAACCAGGGAAGGAAATAAGTTTTATTAAGTGCTTGTTTTTCTAAACATTGCAGAAAGCAATTTTACTTTTTAAAAATTATTTAAAAGAACAGATCCTTTAAATCCTACTGCTTTAAAACTCTGAGTCAATTTGTCAATGAGATAATACGCTTTCACCCACATGAAAGAAACCCTCAGATCCCCCTCCTTGAGCACCCTTACCCTGCAGAAAATGGACTTCCCCAGCAGTCACTATTGCCACCTGCCCGGGCTACCTGTGCTGTCAAGGATAACACTAGAGCTCCATTTTCAGTCTCTGAAGCCACTCCTGCTGAAGGAAATTCTTCATTAATATCATAGCCCTGAATTGCTGGCAGAGAATCCAGGGCTATGCACTTACATTGGAGAAAGAGTGAACTATACAGTTACATATTAGAGGGAAAAGAACTGAGGTTTCACTGACTAGCACTCACATTTCGTGTACAGGAGAGGGCTCTATTATGCAAAACACTTTGCTCACCATCCAATTTTTTTTTTTTTTTTGAGAGCTTGAACTTTCAGAATTCACAGTGCAGCTAACCGAATGACTTACAATACAGACTCAAAGGAAGAAGGAGCGTGCTGTTTTACCACGGTCCTAGTTGCAAAACAATAAAGCAGGTGTTTTTTTTTTTTTTTTTTTTTTTCCAAGAATACAGATTCATACAGATTCTCTTTTATAGCCCTGAGCACACATTTTTCCTAGATCGGTATTTGAAAAGCTCCTGAAAACTTAAGAGAGCACTCCTCACACTTCCCAAAGCAGAGTAAAAGTTCCAGTTCCTATTTGCTTTTGCTGAATGCAGTCTTAATTCATCTCAGATTGGAAGAATTGTAGCTCTTACTTGGTTTCCCAAGCCACAAAATCCTCTCTGAGGAATTGTTACCAGGTTTTGACAGATCAAAGTTATGATAGCTTTTGCCATTAAAAATCAAATCAGAAGGAGAGGAGATAACATCTAATAAATAAGTTAGTAAAATAGTTTCGCTAATTCTTCCACATTCAGGGTGTTTTCCTGCACTGCTATGTTCACAGCAGAGCAAAGCACAGAGCTTGGTGTCCTATTGAACCACCTCTCCACAGCAGGAGATCACTGAAGATCTGTATGAAATGCAGATATGCTCCTCAAGGTATCATAAGAATGGAATCATCTGTGAACGTAGGTCAAAGACCCTTCTTTTGTGAACCCAGATATTCTGACTCTGGGACACCATGAGGAACATACCAGGGACAGCTGCAGAGCACAACTTCCCCAGTGAGTCAGCTGAGTCACTGCCACCAGATCTGACTGCATCAGACAGCCAAGGATGCAGAAGACCATTTAGGACAAGACAAGCTGCCTTACCTGCTTTACTACAAGGTAAATCTTTGATTTATAAATTACTAGTCTATAAGTGAAGAGGAAAACATGAATCTCTGTAGCAAAGAATTTATCTCATGAGGCTTATTGTGATTCAAAATCTATTACAGTATTTAAATAATGGTGTTATGATTGGCTTTCCACAAAGCTATTATTAGGTTAATATTATGATTTCACTTTGTCAGCTCAATGAAACTACATATTGATGCCTTGTTTTTCCACAGCAGCTTACCCTGCTGTGTTTATTTTGCTTGGCAGCTAGATTTCGACTTTTAAATAAACGTGCAAGTTGGGAAGAATGAATTCCATTAAGCTATCTTTTATAAATAAACAAAAGGGATCACAAAAGAAAAGTCTTCGTGATGTCTTGACATTCTCTGAAGTTGCAGTGAGCTCCTCAAAAGAAAGACAATTTCTCAGTAAAAAAAAAAAAAAAAAAAGACACTAAAAATGGAAAGAGAAATGTAAATTTCAAAGGCCTACTTTCCTCAATGGAATTACACACCATTAACACCTATTTTTCTGGTCCAATAATCAGAAAGTCACAACATGGTTACAATGTACTGAAACAGATGCAAGCCTAAGTAAGAAAGGTCAGATTCCTCTCTTTCCCAGAGAATATCTCCTATGCTGAAGAGGATACCTTGCACGGTACATTTTCCTGATGGTATGTTTGTGTTAACACGATGAACAACCATTAACTGATGGATTTAGCATTCTTTCCGATTTTCTTCTGGAAATAGAAGAAAATTCTATTCTTTATGTCTCTGCTGAAAGAATTCTTTAGGTGATGTAGTGTGGGCATAAAGATATAATGCAAAGAATTAAAAAAACATAAGCGGATAGTTTCCTTTTTAGTGATTCCATTTAGAGGTAACAAGAAGAAACACATAAAACAGACAGTGTATTTTTCCTCCAAAAAATTCTTCAGCTCTGTAGGATCAGGATCTGCCTAAGAGGGTAACTCTTAAAATTCTGAGCAGTTTTACTGATATCATTAGTTGCATCAGGTTGACAGGATAAGAAAGTTACGTACACAATGTAGCAGATTGGATATATTTTTTTAAGAAACAAAATTTTAATGTAATTGTTTTTACTGCAATGCCACTTCAAAACATCAAACCATCAGGTCCCAGTTAAAAAAAAAAAAAAAGACATCATGATACAAGCAGCAGAGTTTTGTACTACATCATACGAACAAATCATTTCAGAGCCATTACAGTATCATTGCACTTGATACCTTGCTGCATTAAAATCAATTTAGGAGACAGTTGTTTAGCTTGCCATGCTGCCTACTGATTATAGTTCTTTCTATTTCAAGGAAAACAAAGAATATTAAAATATTGTTGCATGGCAATGTTACACTGCAAGCGTTAAGTCAAAATTGCAAAATAGGGCTGGGGGAAAAAGAACGCATCTTGCTCAGCAGATTCATAAGTCAACTTAATTTGACTTTCACTGGTTAAAATTCACCATTATGCTTCTATACCTCTAATTTCCTTTTTGTAATAACCAATGCCAATTCTTTTTCGTGGTTGGAAGATTTAAGCATGTATTCATTAACACAATCTTCAGTACACACAAAGCTCTCATCATCACTACAAGCAAGGTTATTTCTCTAATGCTGCCATTCAGCAGCACACCAGGTCCAATTCAGAGCACAGAACGTGCAGCTGAATGTGTAGTTGGTCATAATTTCATAAGAATGTCCTCCACAAGATTACCTGATGAAATCATGTGTTTATTAAAATGTACATTACAGTCATTGAATGACATTTAAGGAGATTAAACACAAAGGCTTCTGATTTATAAATTATCTCTTCCAATGTATTAAAAAAAATAAATAAATAAGGAAGAAAGGGGCTGTAACACATAGCACTGCATTCAGTATGGGGCAAATGCCACCTCAACAGTAAAGATCATGACTGTGCCTGTGTGCTGGCCGTACCCCCACACCGCTAAAAGAACATATCTGGATAGGTAAGAGTCTCTTTCCCAAATTGCTAATCACAACTACAGAAATCTTCTATTCCTAACATTTATGAGGAAACAGATACAAGAGATAAATGCAGACATGTTGGGGCCAAATCTGTCCAGAGCTCATGAGCACAGATGTCATGAGCACAAATCATGGAAACAATCTGTAGCATCTAACAGACATAATTATTCTGAGATGCGCTTTAACTTGTTGGCAGAACAGAATAGCTACTGGTTAATTTGTTACGCAAAATTCCTCATGACAAGAAAAGTCTATAGCTCTCTGAAGAAATTCACCCTTCTTCACAAATCCACAAGTTTTTCAAAAACCTAGTCAAAAATAAAGTAGACAAACAGTAAATTGTATTTGATTGTTGATGTCTATCAGAGGAAACAGAGAAACATGCTGCTTTCTCCCCAAATCCAAAACCTACAGAGACACTGAGTAGATAACTGAACGCTGCTGTGAGGAGCAGCTTGATTCCTTTCAGCTAATCAAGGACCAGGCTGCACCCCTACCCAAAGTAGATCCATAATTGTGGATCTGCTGTTCTTTTTTCCAGGTTGTTCTTGAAGGTGATTTAGGATTTCCAGCATTGCTACCAATGACCAACCTTTCTTCATTTATTACAAAAGGCAATTTAAACAGAAACCCAGCCTCCTTCAAGAAAGAAATAATACAAGGTGTAAAAAACTTCAGCACTGTCAGAGCTGATCTCTCCCACAGAGGCACACTAAGGTATGGAAACCAGCTTGGCTGACAGCACAGTTCAAGTGTCAATTAAAATAGGACATCGGGGAATTTATTTACCAGTTAAGCAATCCAGTTGTGACAGACATTTGCTAGTAAAACTTACTCATGGTTTGAAAGGATTTCTGTTACAGTAGGGTGGAGGAGAAAAACTGAAATTTACAATTATGAGAGAATTAGCATTTAAAGTAAAGGAAGAGCTGAATATACACATACTAAGATCAGTTGCTAAACAACACTGATAAAAAGGCAAGAATTGCTCTGGACTGTATTTCAATCTCACAGTTAAGAAAACCTTGCCTCACATCCGTTAGCTTTTTTTTTTCCCCCTAAAACTTAATTTCATATTTACAGAATATTTATAAATACTCCTATTTGATTTAGACTTATCAGTTTTCAATTTGAATGCATTCTAAAGTATCATTACTGCCATTAAAAATGTCTTGAATTTCTAATGAAAGCTTCATTTGTGTTTATGTATAAAAATTAATTTGAAGATTGAAATTTTTTTCTATGTTTTCTATTAGACTTCCCTTCTCTTATATCATCTTCTATATCAAGCACCGTTAAGTCAGGCATGGCACATCTGTTATTTTACTAACGGGGACGCTCAGAAAAGTTCACAAGACATATGCCTGAATGCTTTCATTTGCAGCCCTGGCTCAGTTTAAGGTATGTCCTTGGTGAACATAGTTTATTTTCATATCTTTCATTAACTGGGCTCCACATGCAGAGATTATCCCTGTCTGGACAGACTCTGCATCTCACAGAAAATGTCAATGCAGGAAGGCAGAAGCCCCAGGCAAAGATGAAGGCCCTCTTATCTTCAGCATTTCATAATCATACACTAAAGGATCACTGCTCTTATGAGCAGAAAAAAGAAAGATCTTCAGGAATGAAAGGGCGCAACAGATGGATGAAGCAAGTCGAGAGTTAGCAGAAGAGAAAGGCAGTCAAAGTAGAATTAAAATGGTTTCTCACTAAGACTGAAGTCATGGGCCAATTGCAGTTGACAACTGTTACATCAGACTTCTTGTCTAATTTATTGAATATCTTAGTCAATAGAACTGTTTCCTTTTCCACCCATATTTAGAGAAGGGAAACAAGAATACAGTATTTACTCCATACCAAATATTAAAATATTTTTTTAGCACTATTAAGACTCAGTAAAATGCCATATCTCTCTCATACACAAAGAGCTTCTCTCCTCCAAGTATTCTTCTGACTCTAATTTCCAAAGAACTGTAAACTCACATTTATGAATATATGCTTTTACAGAAGCTTCAAAGTAGTTTAAGGCCAAGCTACTAGAAAAAAAAAAAAAAAAGTGTAGTCACTTCCTCACCTGTACCCTGGCTGTTCATTGTTGAATCAACAGATCCAACTCAAAACAGGCCAGGTGAATGTTTCTGCCAATGCAAAAGTGGGAGTGCCTTTGGAGGCAAATGTGCCAGAGAAACAGGCAGAGCAACAAGATCTTGTTCTCCACATCATGAGGCAAAGGGAGGGAGGGAGCATGGAAGAAGGGGAAAGAAAATCTCAATTCTACTTGTGTTGCAATTGAGTTACAGCAGGATATGACAGAAATTGAGTTTCATTTTGCATTTTAAACTTTCCATTGTTTTAGAACAGTTTGGGTGATTTTTCCCTCTTTTTTCCCCTGCAAGGGGATGGGAGTGTAGCCAATCTTAGGCCTGAATGTTGACCACTGTGCAGGAACCACAAAAGCAGTGCTGAAACAGAAAAGCTGAAAACTCATCTTGAATCTACCAGCTGTGGGCTAGCAAGTATCAGGGGCAGTCTTGCCATGCCTAGTGCTGAACTGGGTTCACCGAGAAGAACTCCTGATCCAGTTACCCATCCATTCAGACAGAAGAGCTGCCTTCGCCATGCAAGCTGAAGAACCTGCATTCGTTAGGTAAAACTCATACCACTATGCTGCTCCACAGCTTCACAGTCCTCTTTCTCCTAATCAGAGTATAGCCCTGCTAGATAAACACAGGAGATGCCAAAACTATTTTTGTCTTAGGCAAGCATTGCTCCAACAGCTGTTACCACATGGGGTTACCATTTCCTATCCCACTGGCTTCCGGAAAATATTCCGGGTCAAGACATTATTTCAGTAAAATCAAATTGTTTCCTTTAAAATGCAGATCTTTATAAGTGTCTCATGACAGATTTTCAATGTTGAAAGCCATCTTGATTTCTTACTGTAAAAAAATGTTATTTTAAGAAGGTGAAGAAAAAGTGACTTCCATGAAAAAAGGCATGTACCATCCTCCCACAACAATAAATTCTATTACTCCTTTCAAGAAGTCCCTTCACAAAAATATCCTTTTGGCTCTGATTCTATACCACCAATGCATTCTGCAGGCATTTACTTACTTTGAAAAGTATTACAAAACAATAGAACAAAAGATCAGATAGTTTGACTTATTTGCAACTATGTTCTGTTTTTGCTGACCATAATACTTCTAATTATTAAAGATAATCATTTACATCAGTACAAATTTCAGAGGTAATCAGATATAGAATATTTAAAATAATTACCTCTGAATCCTAATTACCTTCCAGTAAAAATAGCAATTTTTCTACTTGGGAAAAGAAGTGCTGTCATTCCACCCGAAATATCAGACTGTGCCTCTGTCAGGCTGAGAGGGGTTGTACTGCTGGTAGTCTGACCACAGAGCTTAGCCACTTCTAGTGCAAGGAGGTCTACCAATATTTTCTCAGAATCTTTGAGAGTGATGGAAGAAAACTGCAGGTGATGCATAGGAACAAGTTGCCCAGAGATGTGGTGGATGCCTCATCCTTGGAGACATGCAAAGTAGTCAGGCTAGATCAGGCCCTGAACAACCTGATCTAGCTGTGGATGTCCCTGTTCATTGCAGACGGCCTTCAAAGATCCCTTCCAATTCAAATGATTCTATGAAAACTTAGTTCCACATAAATAAATAAGGAATGAAAACAAAGACCTCATACTTAATCAGCAAATTAGTCATAGTACTGGATGTTGAAACTGTTGTGTGCTTTATAAGTACTGTTGGGCATCTATATTAATTGTGGTAGATGCTTCATGATCGTCAGTTCTTAAAGATACAATTTGGTTTCTAACTAGGATTTACCTGCTGAAGTGTTATGGCTTGTATGTGATAATAATGGATCCTTCTGGCCTTTTAAGTGATTAATCATTTTGTGGGGCTGCCCTTTGCTATCAGGTCTTGTCACTGCTGCTTCAGAGAAAGATAACAGTTTCCATTTTCCATCAGCTGACACAATGCTCCAAGTTTATCTCTAGCCTGTTCCTATTGAAAACTAGATTTACAGCTAGCACAAATTGAGACAGCGTTGTCTGTAATACTGCATCTCATGGCAGCTCTGAATAGAAACTTTTTGTCAGTTTGTTAAATAAAAATTTATTGCTCAGTTGACAGCTTCACTGAAAAATATATTCCAATACGCTGTATGTGTTAGTGAAACAATGAGACGTTTCCACAAATTATAAGTTGTTAGTGAGATTAATGTCACAATAATAAATGCTAATACAAACAGGCATTTAAGTGACCATCTCCACCACTTAATTTAAGAATTAAAAGGGGAGGTTCTCAAAAAATAAAATGTTAGAAAATAAATCTACTATTACTACCATCACCAGCAGTAGACAAATTCAAATAAATGAATGTAAAGTAAAGCAAAAGAACATCTTGCAATTCAGTTCTGTACCACTACTGACTGATGGTACAGATTTTGGGGTTGGGCAAGCAGCTTCCAATAAGAGGGCCCAATGAAAGTAGGCAGGAATGGAAGGAACTGATTGATCCAGTGAAGACATCTACTGTATTTTACTGTTACTAGTAAAATAGCAATGAAGTGCATTGTATTTCATCCTATATTTCATCTAGGGCATCCATAGCACAAATCATGTATCACATTGTCATGGCAATTGTTTAAAAAACAGTCTGAGCATAAAATTATGATTTAGCATGTGTATTCCCTTTCCTGCAGCGATATAGACTCAGGCCTTCAAGTGACTGCAACATAAAATTGAAGGTGAAAATACTGCTTTAGGATGGAAGCATCCTAAAGTAGAGGATGAGGCTTACCACTAATCCTGATCCAAACTTTCCACTCCAATAATCTGTATTTACCTGACCACCCCAGACATGCAATTTTTGAATGAAATTGCCTATGCTATTGTCTGCTGAGCCTGAGGTCTTTTTTCCTTAAGTTTATTTTGAAAAAGCTCTAATGCTTCAACAGTGATGAGAGCAGTCAGTATATTTTGTCTCTTTTCTTGACATAAGCACAGCACAGAGACAGAAGAATATGCAGAACGTCTTTAGTCAAAGGCAAACAAGAAACTGAATGAGGAAAGATGTCCAGGCTGCTTTGGCAGAGAACTAGGTTGTGGAAAAAAGACAGGTACTATGGAAAATACAGGTGTTTTGGCATAAAACATAGGAGAAACTACCTTAATAGAAGGCATGCACTGTGAGCAGAAAGGCCCTGAGTAGATGTAAGCAACGAGGAAACTACAGCAGCAGGAACAAAAATTGTAATGGAACCTACAGTGTCGCACAATCTTACATTAAACTAGGAGCCCCAGTTTCCCTTATTCCTGTGTTACAAAATCAATGGCAAAATCTCATTTAATCTTCCTTTAGCACTTGACCCTCACAGTCAGTTTGGTACCGTTATCAGATTGCTCCTGTAGTTCTAACTGTATTGTTCTGCACTGCAAATCTTGATATTTGACTCTTCCTGTTTACTTTTACAAAATAATTCATTCACAGGTAGAATTTTTTAAAAGTTTTCTAGCTTCTTAAGATATATCCAAGAGCATACAAGTATAATACATTTTAAAAAAAGCCAAAAGCAGGCAGGATAGCTTTGCTTGTGCAACTATTACCATGGCTGTCTGATATAAATGCACCCACCTCCACTGCACTCTGGGCACAGAAACACCATTAATTTCCCTCATCAGCCCTTCCTCCTTTGTGCTCTGACTATACTGAGTAGCACCTGTTACTTACAGATAGATTTCCAGAATACACGCATTCATATAGCCAACCTATAATTAAAAAAGGTTTCTGTACAAAGAATTTTACAAACCTCTTCCAAACCGAGCCCTCGTTACTTAAAACTTAAGGAAGTTTTAGTATCCCCGATGTTCACATATGAAATGCAGGTAGTACCTGCATTTATTAACATTTCTTTTGTACACACACTGTATCCCCTAATAGATGTGAGGATAAAGGCATATGTTAATACATAGGATAGGAACAGCAAGTAGTTAATGCATGTGAAAATACACTTAAATGCAACAAAAGAAACAATTCATGGAAAGCATTAAGTAATGCAGAAATTGGGCAAGGAGCAGAAAACAAAGGAGGAAAGATCAGAACTATCATACCATATATTATGACACCAATTTAAGATCTCAGACAGCTTGAACTCTGAAATTTCATAGTTCCTGTGTATTTCACTTTGTAGTTTCAATAGGTGATTAACTGGGATATTTATTAGCTTGCTTTTAAGTCACTGTGAGGCACATAATAAATTCTATGAAACTACTACACAGGAAATATACTACATAGGAAACTGAAAGTCTTTCAGCAAGCGTTTTCTTACATTTCACCTAAACACTGAGAGAATACGTCCTGCACAATTGGCACAATTTCAATATTTTTCAGAGGGACCAGGAATACTCTGCTCTTTATTGTTAAGTCCCACTGCATCACTTGGAATTGACAGTTCTGAAAACAGACTTTTCTCTATCCTAAGAGAACCAGTAGCAATGAAACAGCATGAATACAAGGCCATAAGCACAAGATACAGATTTGAATATATTATTGAGTGAACTGTCATTAAATATGCATCATTAAACAAAATCTTTGGCAAAAAGATAACCTGACATTTTCCCTCACTATTCTTCTGGATTCAGCCTAAGTTCCTATAAGACATTTATAACTTATATGCTACTGTCCAGAGATGCACTTAGCAAGGAAAGAGGAACAACACAGCAAGTTCATAAAATGTCTTTATACCAACCGAAAGACATTTTTGGTATTCCACAAGTAACCATGATAATGGAATCATTCAGCACTTCAATTCCAAGCAGAGATCGGACAGACATTTCCAGAAGAATGGGAAAATACAGAGTGAATAATATTTTAATGCAGCTAGATTTCATATTAAAAAGATACACATCATTGTAAACCTAGTGCTTTGTATATCACCGAAGGCAGAAAGTTACAATGTGTTTGTTTACACATACTTCAGCAAGGAAGACATTAATGTTCCGGAACATTTTTCTCTGTGAAAGTCCAGAGTAAAGCCAAACAACTCATATAAACAGCAGATCTTAATGCCCCATTTGTTAGAACTCTGCTGACTTTTGTTTGCAAAGCAGTGCTTGTGACTACAGTATGTTGCTTACATTCTTTTATGCTATAGCATTTAAACTCAGATGTGTTTGAGGAAAATACAGAGTGAGGATGAAAGGATTTGCTGCAAGAATCTCTTGTTCTGTACATGTATGAATGGCAGAGACAAGCTGTCAAAGAAGTTTCGACAGAAGGTGAGAAATTGGTGAGGAGGCAAAGTCATTGACTAAGGCCAGGAAGTAAACACTATTAAGGACAGATGGAATTTCTTCAAAGCTTCAGGCCATGAGTATAGACAGAGTGAAGACCTGCAGGAAAGCTCACATTAAAACTGGCAGAAAAGGGCAGAGAAAAGGTGACTGCTGGAGGTGACTCTTGAACATAAAAACTGTTACTCAGCACAATGATTTTGTGAAGAAGGGCTGGAAGAGGATATTTTGACGCTGAAAAATTATCCAGTTTAAGCAGTTGCACTTGTAACCTGGATATTATGAAGATTTTGAAATTCAAATACTATGTAAAGAGATGAAAGCCTGAAGTCAACAATGCAACACACAGCTTTTAGGAAATCCAGACCAACTGATAGCACAACTGTCTCACACCTGTGATGGTTCCAAAAGTACTTTCTAAAAAAAAAAAAAAAAGCCTCTAAGAGAAGATTAAATACTAAGGAGAATGGCTACTACACAGTAATAAGTTGACAGGAGAAAAAAGGCATCATGTAATTGACAACTGCATCCTACATAATTCCACAGCACAATATAATCCTGGTTTTGTTGTGCTCCCAGGGATTACCTCCAAATGTACATATTCTGAAATTTATAGATATGCTATGAAATGCATTCTTTTCAAGAATTCAAAGCTGCCAGCCCTTTTCACTGGGAAAGAAAGAAGAATCGCATTATCTTAATTACTATTATTAAGAGTTAACATTTATTATCATTTTCATACTTCATCAGCATCAAAAAATTTCATAAACATTTTCCTGCACAGGTGCAGATCTAACCACTAACTGAGCATCCATGATAAGTTATACCTTTAAGTCTTCAACCCTCATAGGTCACAATAACTGGATTAAAGCTTTGCTTCTAAAAATGAAGATTTTATTTGTTTCCCACTTTTAAAACAAGTGTGAATGCAGATAGCTAACAAAAAGCATGCTGCTTAGGTACCTACAAGATTGTTTTCCTTCTTCCATTCTTTTGTTCACTCATCCTCTCACCATGTCCCTAATGCTTACAGAGGGTCTGCATAGCTGTGGCATGGCACCACTGCTTGTGGGTCCCAATGAGCACCCAGCCAGAATAGTGGGCTGACTAGTGAGTAGGAGGGATAACACATGAAGGTTTGTGAGAACCCTGAGCTCTAAAAGGAAGGACAGAAGGAAGGGCAAAAGCTTTCCTGTGTGCTGCTTGCTTTATCATGAAGATGAAGTTGTCTGTCCCCTCTGCTCTATTTGCATCCTGGATCAGTCTCTCTCTTTAGGGAGGCCAGCAAGATCCTCTGGTGTAGGTTGATTCTTTCACATTTTATGGCTTGAATGACTGTTAGAAAAAGCTTGTGAAGTGGATTTAAAAAAATTATCCAAAAATCTCATAGTCTGGCACTTACCTTCCCATTGTAGTGCATAGACAACAGGACAGAAAGAGCATTTGAGGCTACAGATGCAGACACAGCTTTAAGAGATTTGTTTAACATCCAGAGCAGCAAGATAGCTAACTCATCAGAAGAGCTGGGAAGGTGTTGGGCAAGCACATATGCTCTGTCCTTTCAAATAGACAATCAGTGTTCTTTTTGATTTCCCACCATGCTGCCAGCAGTTGCATTTTCTCAGGCTGTGCATGGCTCAGAGAACTCAAGGAAGCTATTTTATCCAGTCTCTTTCCTGAAAGGGCCAATGCCTTAAAGGCATAATTAAGTCCTAAGCACATAATATTTAGTGACATTTAGTGAAGCATGTCATCTTTGGCAAACTGCCATAGTAGAGGAAACAGCAAGCAGACAATCATATTTGCATTGTTCTTTCAGTTATTTTGTAATTTTTTTGTAATTGTATTGTCAGCAAACGCAGAGTAAAGTATTGGATGAAATACACCAGTTAACAGACTGAACTAATTATACTGATGCATTGAACAGCACTAATATATTTTGTAACAAGCACTGTTTGGTGACAAAAATAATCTCTTTAAGCTACACAAAATTCTTTATTTCCGCTACATTTGTGTGGTTTGAACTGCTCACAAGCACACAGCCTGACAAACGAAGCACTTATCACAGATTCAGAGCAGCACTGCAGCACCCAACTCAGCTCTCTCCCCCACCTGGCTGCACTCCCCTCCACAAATTCACTCCTCACTGATTCTTAAAGCAGCAGGACACAGGAGCCAAACCAGACAAAGCTGAAGTGTGAACACCTTTGCTCCCATGTTACATCACAGTAGTCACAAGAAACGTCATTTTATCCTGTCAGAGCCATGATTCAAGGCAGGCAGAAAACCCAATGGATTCTGGCCAACCCAAGCAAGAATGAGAAGTCTTTTGTCATCCTTCATAGCAGTATGCAGAGTTCAGAGGTCTTGTAGCAATTATTCTAATTATTATCTAACATACGGAAGGAACAACTCAAAAGCAAGAGCTGGGGAAAACTGGAGAATGAAAAACCCTTGTCTTTCAGCCTAGAGGCTGATGTTCATGCATTGGGTAGCTCCCATAAAATTCCTCTCTACAGTCCTACCTCTAGGAGTACAGAGCTCCTCCTGTAACCGCAAGCCAGCTGTGTCATGATTCCTTCAGTACAATGATCCAGCAGCTCCCACACTCTCAATGAACAGCACACACAAAATTTACAACTCTAGCTTCTTTGATGTGCCCCATGAAACTCAGTGGTTGGCCAAACCAGCCTCTCTAGACCCCACCACCAGAATTCCCATTTGTTTTACCACATGTTTCACTGACACAGGGGAGAAGCTGTCCCTCAAAAGTAACCTACCCAGATGCTCTCAACTCCCAGCCCATTGTTGATGCTTTTACTTTGGCACATTGCAATGAAGGCCTGGAGTCTCTTCCAATCTCTTCCCTCTCTACTTTCTGGGATTTTTGACTTCTGAAATTCCTCTATAAAGACCTTACTTATCTAAATTTTTGTTAGTGCACCATCAATTTTATTCCTTATTTAAGTTACAACATCTCTAGAGCAACAGCTGTTTCTGTGTGTTTCTTTATTAGCAGCATAATAAGCTTCAGCTTACTGGATCCTGAGGCATATATTTTTTATTTTTTTTTTAAAACACAGCATTAAAGCTACCATCAAATGTCATTTTGTTATAAACTGTTAATAATCAGGATTTTATTCTCACTGTTCAAAAGAACTAGATTACAATTCCTGTTTTTTACATACAACCTTCAAACCACTATCTCATCCCAAAGATAACAATTTATCATCTTGTCTTGTCCAGTATAGAGGAGATGCTGCCAAATTTTTTTGTTTTAAATCAGAAATACTTCACACAGTGAATTAAACACTGATTTCTGTGGTTTTGATTCCCATTTAATAGATTTAGATCAAACCATTTGGTATTAATCTTTTTTTTTTTTTTAAATGTAATTTGTCACAGTTGATATTTACCTCCATGAACTCTTAAATTCAGAGTTCATCACAAATGGCAAAGTGATACTGAAAACATTGCTTCAATATTTTGATGGTTCGGTATATAATCATACTTTCATTTCACCTTTGCCTGTAGTGCTGCACAATTATCTCTGTAGTATTTACTAAGCTTTGTTCTAACCTATTGCTCACATACCTTATTTTCTTCCTCTCTGATGCAATCCAGGACATAAAAGGTCAGCTGTGCATATTATATTGCAAGGTTTCTGGTATTTCCTTCCTTTGAAGGTGTAGGTTAAAAGAAAAAAGAACGTTAGCCACAATGACTGTTCAAATTCAGAACTCTTCATTTACTTCCCTTTGGTTCAAATGGTCTGCAAGACTGAAAAGAGCTGTCAGCTCCATTAAAGCGCAAAATCATTTAAAGCAAAAGATAAGCAGAGCATTTTGTAAGTACCATGAAACAAAACTGATACCTTCTGTGGCACATTGCTACCAGCAGTATTCCCTTGACACAAAAAACCTTTCATCTCCACCTAACATCCAAACACAGTGCAAGCAGTAATATATTTTTTCCCCTGTTATTCATTGAAGTCTGAGTAGGACTATGCGCTTACATGACAATCTAACAGTAATAGTTCTTTGCATTTTAGTTTTAAAAGGGGAGGGGACAACAAAGCAGAAGGGATGTAAGTTTTCTGAAGAGTAGGGAATGTACAGAAGCATTAAGACAAAAAGTTTTTCAACTTCTTCCATTGTTCTCTCCAGAACCAATAATTTGATTATGGAGTAACCTCCTATTTTATTGCTTATCAATGTTTAGGGCATTTATGTCTTGCTCTAATTTTAATCAGTTTTATAGGATAACTCAAAATACCTGAATTTCAGCCAATTTACATGAACCCACTCTATAAAACTCTATTCATTACTCAACTTGTTTGGAATGCAACTATTTTTTCTTTTTTCCCTCTTCTCAGCTTTAAGCAGCTTTCTTCAGCACCACCCACAACTGCAAACACTCCACTAAGCTGCCCTATACAGAGACAATATTCCTACCTCTTCTGGGACACAGTAGCTAAGCCAATTAAGAGATGCACATAAAACAAAGTTAAAAACACATTCCTTGAATAAGCACTTTCTAGTTTGCCTTACTCTGTACCTTATAAAACACAGGTACACCACTTAACTGCAACTGTTTGGAGGCAGGAAACTTAAAGATATTCCAGAGAAACACTATGTGTCCTGGACCTGAGCTTCATAGAAGTGCATATAAAGCAAAGGCGCGGAATTGAATTCCTCCAGGTGGAAAAAAATTATACCCATTGACATTATTGATGCTTGTTGAATGTTTCTAGAGACTAACAATGGATGCAAGCACAGTGAGGTTGTGGCTCCCATACACAACTAATGGTGTCCACTATATTGAAGAACAGTGCTTTGTAGCTGCGAGTTTGCTCTATTGCGTTATTGTGGTCTTTGTATCTGTTGCTGTTTCCACAGAAGTAAATAAGGAGGTATTACATTCAGGCATCCAAAGTATTTTTAAGAAACAGCTATTAGCACTGTGACTGGTGTTTTAATGTTTTACCAGATAATATTTTCAGCCTGCTGGTTATATTATTTCTGAAAATTGACTTGTGAACTGAAAAATCTCTCAGCTAGAAGTCTACTTTAAAGAACTTCTTTATTTCACTTGTATAGTATTCTTTTGGGTATAAAATGGAATCAACCTTTATCTGATTTCCAAGGCAGTGAAGGGGAATGGCACCCAAGAGGATTCTCTCTCACTGCTTAGAAGATAAATCTGAGCACAGATCTTTGTCACAGTCAAGCTGTAGGCTTTCCTCATGAAATGCTGCTAAGATCAGTATGGAGTGGAGGAAATGGGACAACACTATTGAAAACCAGGATATATGTTCAACACAACTGGAGTGAAAGAACACAGTGCCGGATCTGTGCTAGAGTTTTAACTATTTATTAATTCTTATAAGCACAGGAAAGAAAACTCATTTTCTTTGAATATGTGAATTTTGTAGATGTTTCCAATAGCTGAAACAGTTGAAACAGTTGTGTGTGACAGTGCAATGATATTTGAACGGTGACATTAGTATAACCAAATGCATAGCAATAAAAAAAAAAGAACACGCACTGAAACAGCCCAGAGGACTGACTAGTTTGCTAAAACACTTAAATAAAAGTTCTGAGTGTAAAAACCTCCATCATAGTTCAATTACCTCTTCATTTCCCAACAGTGAGCGTTGAATGCTTTAAATCAGCAGCCTACATTCTACTTGCTCAGAAAAAGTCAAATGGGGATACTTCTGATAACTGACAAAAAGTCAGGTGAGGTTATTTTACAGTTTATCCACTCCTTGGGTAGTTTTTTTATGAGAACCAGGAAAGGAGATAATATGCGGCACGTAAATCAAAGCTGAAATCTCACCTCTGGTCAGTCTAATTGTTTTGTGTTTCCCCTAAGATTAGACCTCATTTTCATAGCTTGAATTACTTGCTGCATCTGAGTGTTCAGCCTACATTCCAAAACTGTAACTTGCTTTACAAGGATATTATTTCACAGCAATGCTGATTTCATCACACACAAAGGCACTGAAGACAGCTAAGCACATTAGAGGTATGAGGGCGGACAATCTGCAGAAGTTCCTCAATGCACACAATTAAAAAGGGGTCACTGGATGGCTGAACTGAAAGATTTCACATGTATTCAAACAAGAAAAAAAGTATATTTAGTATTTTTTTCCTTGGATATTTAGCACAGCTGGTGAGACATTGGCTAGAAGCCTAAGGTAAGCTGTGGCTGTGTAACAAATGGCTGCTTACTGAAGCAAGCAAACATGGATGATCCAGCACATCTTAGTTCTTTAGAGATAGTTCTCTTGTTTTAAGGAGGATTACAAAGATAGTATTTTTCTCAGGTTGCTCTATAGCACTAGACATTGCTCAACTAATGAAAGATCTTTGGAAATCAAATGACAATAAGACAGATGAAACCCTTGGCCTTCAGCTTAAACTCACTGACGGTGACTGAAGTCCCTTAACTGGCACCACCTACCTTGAAGGTAAAGTCACTTGCAGTTAAATTAGTATAGCAATAAGTGCTCTAGGAAGTTATATTCATTTTATTACCAGAAATTGTCTTAATGCCCAGATTCCCACTTCAGTGGAAAGGAAGAATTTATATAAAACTTTAGAAATTCATACTCCAGGGTCAACTAGTGTTTTCATTCTGATAATTTGGAGGTATACAGAAGAAATCAGAAAAATACCAATTGTAACAGGAATGAGTTGGAGATGTTTACAGTTTCCTAAAGAATTTGTGCCCAAATATTTATTCCATTATAATTCTCAGACACTAAAATGCATTTCAAGAAAATAAATTATTACAGGGCAGGAAATGAAAAAAAATCTTGAGTAGGCTGCTAACAAAGGAGGTAGGGGAAGGAATCAAAATATGTCAGTAGCATTAACAAATTTGCAGAACAATGTCTTCTTTCCAAGGTTCAAGACCTTAATACATAAGACAAAGCACTTTTAGCATGAACCAGAAGAAAACTGTAAAAGTAAGCATACTCAATCTGTGACCAAGCAACTCTATTCCTCCTAGCTAGAGCATTTTCTTTTACTTCGCAGTTAAGTAAACACTCCACAGAAGCATCAGGTGCAATGGAATAGAGAAAAATACATAAGGAGTTATACATCCAGCAGCATTTAAGTTAGGTTTGCAACACCTGAAAGCAAATATGCCAGATTAGGTGTTAATCAGTTTAGACACTGAAGAAAAAAATTTAAAGTAGCTTTGATACTTTGATGTGTTTAAGACATCCTAAAAATTTGGCAAATCTACTCTAAAGTTTTGAAATAAACCAGTTACGTAGGTCACCCAGAAGTAACGCTTCCTATTTACTTCTGTGGAAGCTACAACAGATAAGAAGAGCACAATAACACCATTTGATAGAGCAAATTCTCAACTACAAAACAGTTTCTCAATACCACCACCACTATTAGTTAGGCATTTTTGCCAGTGGTGAACAAGAGCCCGCATGCCGCATTCTTAATCCACACAAGTCCACTGTTGGTGGGTGACCCGTTTTGCAGCTGTTATGACAGTTATCCATGCAGTTCTTAGTTTCACCAGCTCAAACAGATGGAAGTCAAAAGGTCCCAAATCCAGATTATAGAGTGGATGTCATAGGACATTCCAGTCAAAAATGGGCAACATGCTTCATGGCATTCATTCTGGCATATGGCCTGGCATTATTGTGTTGCAAGAGAAAGGTTGCCTTTTTCTCTGGCCTGATTCTAGAACTTGCTTAGAATAGCTTAGCCAGCACTATGATGTAACAGAGTTAATGGTTTGATTGATTTCAGGAAATCCAAAAGGATTGCTCCTTTCCTATCCCAACAGACAGTGCACACCACTTTACCTACTTTACCTTGAACATTTTCTTCACTGAGGAATTCATATGCTGTCACTTGACGGATTGACATCTCGCTAATTTGAGATAATGAGCTGACTGAGATGTTCTTCACTTCATGGCATGACAACTGCGCATGACCACTTGGAACATGGCTTGTCTTTCACATCTCTGAAATGTACTATACACCATCTCCACTGTTTGGTCTCCATAAAAATTTAGTAAGCACTGAGGAAAGTAATGAGTGACATTTTTTCTGCATGGAGGAATTAAATACACCTTTGCTTCATACTCACTTCCATGTCAAATGCCATTTTGTCATACTGCCTCTCTGCTGCCATCTGTCACACAGCAATAACACGTAATGGAGTATTGGTGGGAAGGTTCAATCTCTACTGCCATACTGACAGCCACCTCTGACATTGTGGGCCAACATAATAAAAAGCACTACTTCCCAAGCAGCTCTCCTACATATGCTCATATTCTGTCCATCAAGATGACAGATAACATCCAAAGTTTCATACAATTAAGCTATTTTTAAATTGTAAGCCACTAATCATTACTTGATTACCCATTACCATATAATGAAATTAAGAAAACAACACTGAGCATTTAATAAAACATAAAATAGATTAGCAATTAAATGCACAATTGTTCTATTGACTTCTTGAACCAGACTTAATGAACCAGAATGACAGACTGGGAGAGCTATTTCACAGTCTTAGAACCCTATTCGTCAATAACTGATGAAGAGACACTTAAGAGGATTTGGGGCACTCTAAAATTATTAGAATGAAGAAAAATATAGGTTCATTGAGGAAGTTCACATTATAATGATGTCAAGATACAGGATGTAGCATATTCTTAAAAATCTACAGATGTAAAGATGAACAGCATGGATCAATTAATGAACCGAGCGACAGGAGGTTTAGGGGCTCAGATTAGACAAATATCCTAAGAAAAACTAACAGTTTAGGAGTAATCAGATCCCAAAAGATAACATGGGTCAGATCTGTGCCAACTCATTCAGCAAAAGGTTGGACTTGTTTGGTTGCTTTTTTTTGGGGGGGGGGGGAGTGCAATTTATTTGTTTCAAATCCAACTGAAGTTGCCTGCTCAATGCCACAATTCAGCAGCATGGGGTGGACCAAACTGAGTACCAAAATTGTAATTACAAAGAGAGCATTCATGTTGCTTTAGCATCGCACCCCCCCCAAGGATCAGGAAATAAGGCAAGTGGGTCAGCATTACAGCAATTAGATAGCAATCCTTTATGGAGGTTCAGTTCCCTGGTCAAAACACAGCACCCTGTCAGACAAGCACATTAACTTATATAAATTAAGCTGTAACATGATTTCAGTTCACCAGATGGTGGTATTAGTTTAATGCTTACACAGTACCTCATGTTTCAGTGATGTTTATTATCTGCCCCAGTATATTTTCTTCAAGTGTTGGATACATCAGGAATCAGAACTGCACTATTTCTTTCTCCTTTAGTTTCTTTTGATGAAAATCATTTTCTAAAGTCTGCTGCAGATAGCATACTATTTCTGTATGAGATAGTCTATTTACACATTATACAACAACAACAAAAAAACCCTTTCCGCATTGTTATGTTTTATTCCAATACAGGCTTATAATTTAAGGTAATGCAAGAGGGAATTGAACTCCATTCTTTGGAAAAAATGGAAGAAAAATATTTGAGAAAATACCAAAGCATGAAAAAGCCTCATCTACTCCCGAAGTTCCTAGATATGTCCTCTTAAGAAAACCATCCTGCCTCTTCTCACCCTCAAAATCACCACCCACAACCAAGGACTGATAGATATTAAGTGAGGAAAGCCATCTAAGTACAGAGCACAATTATGAAGGATTTCTTTCAGAAGAGGTACAAGTTTTCAGTCTATAATAGCAAGCCTTGATAATATTCAAATACAATACTCTGTTATCCAAGTAGACACTGAGTCCCAAAGCAGAGTACTTTGTGTTCCAGGTCTATTTCTTAATTGCCCAACTGCATGGAGCTGCAAACTAAGCAGTATCAGCATGAAATATCGTACAATAAAACTAGCAAGACTCATTTTGCATGTGAAGCAGAAAAAAAATAAACTGATCACTGTGGAGAGCAGTCACACAGCAGAAAACAAAACACTATTTTCATTCCCATTTCATATCACAAACATGTAACCATTCAGCAATTACTTGGCAAAAGCCAGACAAAGGCAGGCTTTGTGTTCTCTTGAAGAAAACACAGGGTAATTACACCAAGTTGCCCAAGACACTGCAGTATCTCGTAATGATTAGGCCTTTTGATAATGAATCATCACAGACAGTAGCACTAATCAGCCATAACCCCAAACTTAGAAGGTATTATTCATGCAATCCTTACATTGTATCATGTATCCTTATGTTATCATGTATCCTTACATTTACATTACTGTGTCTATGGATTGCCCACGTATTTTCCACACCATCATTAAAGTGAAACTGTTATTTTACACCTATTTACATACTAAGCCCATTAGGTCTTCTGACTGGATCTGGTTCACAATTAACTCTTAAATCTTACCAGATCTTCATCAAGGAAGAACATATGCAAATAATTTTAGAAATACAGGTCTTCAAGCTTTCAAAATCTGAGATCTGAACAATCCAGGGAGAAATGAAGGCATTTTTCAAAAGACTAAGAGAAGGATTCTGTTCTAGTCTAGAAAGTACAAAGGCTGCATATATTAGATGCAATTTCTCTCATTACAGAGGGCAGCACAAATCTCGAAGTACAGATAACTACAGAGAATCAAAGAACTGAAGAAAAGGAATTTCTACTAACGTACTTGTACTCTGAAGAGAGACACTTTGTTTAAAGAGCAAAGCCACATTCCACACTCTCCAAATCTCAGTAGTAACATCAAAATTGTTCCAGGAATGGGGAAGCATCTCTATTTGCTGCTCTTACAAACTTCAAGAAAACCAAAATTCAAGCTGGTTAGTTTCAACTCACTAAAGTCTCCCAAGTCTCTACATGAATAAAAGCAGTCATATGATTTTTCATGCATCTTTCAGTTGTGTAGTCTTGAGTACCCACAGGTAGCATAGAAACAGTAAGGATTTGAAGAGAATACTGAACTGAATACTGAATAGCTGGCAGTTGTTAAAATCAGATAATCACTTCCCAGTTACCCTCTGGAACACAAGACCCAGTATACTTTTCCACTCCTAGGTCAGATTTGTGAGGCAAACAGGTGTATGTAACATCCAGCTGTTCAGAGTGATGAGAAATGCAAAGCCTAGCAGTGCCACTTTTAGGGAGTCATGTTACAACAAATTCCTTCATTTTAAGGGTCCTTGACCTTTTTCTCATCTGATCTTAATGAAGTTTGGCATGGGAGACTCTGAACACTCATTCAAGTTTCTACAAAGTAGAAAGATAATAGAAAACTGAGATTAATTGCTAGTGTTTGCAGTTTCACATTAACCTCTCAAATGACATTCTTCTAAAATGGGCATCCTACACAACACTTTTTGATCTAGATATCCATTCTAAAGAAACTATTTTGTTGTACGCTTTCTGATGTTCAAGATGGATTACAGTAGGCTGCAAATTGTTAGGTGTCTGTCCTCGTTCTGTGCTCGAGTGTTTAAACACAAACAGATTTCCAAATTCTCGGATGAAATCAGATGAAATTCCCAGCCTTCTCTATTACACAGGATGGTTATACAGTATCTGAGTTCATATGAATAAGGCATTTCTGAAATCTTAACAATTATGCCATCATGTTCTAGGATTTTAAGGGCATTTCAGTGTCCCTGTTCAATTTGTGAGGGCTGACATGCACTTGTGTACTCACAAAGAGCAAAAGGGAACCATCAAATCCCAAAAAAGGCTTCACACTATCCAGTTCAGGCTGTCAGGACTAACTTAACCTGTCAGAGCCTGGGCAGCCACATGCCTGCTCACAGTCTGCTCTGCCTGCAGCTGGCAGGAGTCCCCAGCAAGCTACAGTACTGCATCCCACAGGATCCTGCCAACTGCAGTTAGTCATGAGTAGGGCACCTGGGAGCTCACTACACAGGGCTGTACTCTTCCTTGCTACAGAGAGCAGAGCTGCTCAGAGCAGCTGAATTTTCTCTTCTGCTATACTGCTCTGCACCACCCCATGCTTCAAGTCACATTGACTTAATGCATTTTAATTCATCATTCACAATAAATAATGTCTATAGGAGGGGCACACTATGACAGGCATCTTTTTAATTCATGTGCACAGTCCTGCAGTACAGCAACACTTTCAGACTGAATCATGTTTTTATGTCCATGGACACGTACCATTGACTGCTCTCATAGTATTTCGGAAGTCCAATTTAACTCCAGGTTCTTTTTGCATTAGATGCAGCATCTACATTCTTATTCTGTTTCTAGACTTCTATTACTGTTAGTTCAGGAACTCTATTTTTGTGTTACCCTGTTAATACACATGCAAAGTATATAGCAGGGATCACATTTTAACACTGTACAAGTCAGAGTATTTGATAACAAACACTTTTTCCTTACAGTAATTGCTTAGATCCAGCTGAAGGAAAGAAAAGCATTTAAGAATAGAACAAGTATTAGCCACCTGAAAACAGTAGCAAAACTCAAGATGTGCAGTGCTAGGTATCTCTTCAGTCTCCTCCTAATTCCTGGCATTCAAAAAAAAGAAAAACAACAAAATAGCCTGAAAAACTGAGTCTGACTTATATGCTAAAAAGCCCTTTCTCCCCAGCTTCTGCTCATCCACATGTCCCTAACATGCTGAGTATGACAGCTTGTATTTTGAGAAACAAAGCAAAAGTAAAATTTACTGTAAGCTAACAAGCATGAGAAAGTATTTTTTGCTCCAGGACACATAACCTAAAAACTTACAAGGAAACAAGATACTCAAAAATAATTGTATCACTTTAAGAGGCAATCAGATAGCTTTAGGAGGGGCAGGAAAGGGGAATCTATTCACGATTTTTATGACTGAATGTTTTCAATAATTTTCTCCTAGAGGGCAATAACGGTTAATATCCCATTTTAAGCATCTTCTACACAACATCAATTTCTATTAGAAACACTGTGAAAGACTTGTTATTTCTAGTGCACATGTATTTATTCATGTATTAATGGGTTAACGGACAGTATTAGAAAATTTCTTGTAGAAATACCAGATTCACGTGCTTAAATTGTTTTGTTCTGATTCTTGCCACTCGCAATTCCCCTTTGGAAGCTTTTTTTTTTTATAAAAGAAACATGGAAATTGCTACGAATGTCTTACATCTATACTATACCTTGTTCTTGCAGCCTATCAGCAGCATTAGCCCCCAAAATGAGCTACGTAGAGTTCCCAGGTTAACACTATATGATTCCAGTTTAGGCTAATTTCCTCAGCATATGCAGTCAAGCTAAAGTGCTTTTTATGTCTCTCACAGGTGACAAGCAACTTACTCAGCATGTCCTATTGAGCAAGGCTAGTTCTTATCAATACCTTCCATTGAAAACTACCTCTCCAAGGGCTTTAAAATGTTTTCTTGCTGATCCATCCAGTCAAGGTTGTGTGTTAGAAACCATTCAACAAGCTACAGAACTGCTAGGAGACTACAGCTTATGCCTTGCAGAAGAGACGTGCACAGGAACTCGGACAAAAAGTGGAAGCACAGGATGAAGACGCACCCAATGTCCTCATACACCGAGAGGTTGAGTGTTCCCCCCACCCATATGTATGCCAGAGAAAATAGAAAGCCCTTTTTCTCACATTTTTTCTTTCAATACAGGATACATTTTGTCAGAAGACCTATACTTGGTAGTGAATATAGAAATATAGGAATTACTCAGTGCTATGGACCACAGCTCACACAGCTTTTGATTGTCACTTACTTAAATAGTATCATTTTCTAGAAAGACAGTAATCAAGTGTCATATGCCATTACTGCTGGGCTCAGAAGCATACCACCTTATCTATCATAGCCAAAATTATCAACAAACATTTCAGGTCTGTATGCATTCTTATATAAAGAACACAAAATGCAGTTCTGCTCGAAAAAAAATTCTTTGATTTAGAAATACCTTACAGAATGAGGTACAGCTCTCCAGATTTGTTACTTGACAACAATACCTTCTCTTCCCACCCTTCAAATAAATACAGCTGATACTGATGACAATAGGTAATGCTTACATAGGTTTGGAAAATAAGATTGGCTTTAAGTTCCACACATAGAGCCATCAACAAAATCAGCAATTTTATTTTATTCTTAAAAAGATCGGTTTTGCCCTCCTATTTCATCTACAAAATCCTGTTGGGAGTTCATACAGCCATAACCCACGCAACTTCAAAGCTTCCTTTATTTGCTAGCTTGTTTTCAAGACAGGTGGTTGAGCTACAGGCATGCAGCAGGACTAGAATACAGGGGCTCACCAGCTCCCAGACACCCCGTGAACCTCTTTTTAATGACCAGACACAGCAGAACAAAGCAAGAAATCACAGCATGTCTTAGGAAGTGCATTTAGTACCTCACAAACACTATTGTGCTTGCTCAGAATGCATTCAAATGAACTTTGTAGTGGCTCCAGTCCACACGCTCTTCCTCTGAAGCATATAATATATTCAAATGCAAAAGGAAATGCAGCTCTGCACTATCATTTTAGTGTTATTGATTCTCTTATCAAATAATCATCATAATCTTTAAGTATCTACTCCAGAAGTAGATAGCCCCTGATAACTAACCAAAGCTTTTCTCATACTACAAGATCTTCGCAGATAAAGCTGCCACAAATATTCAAGACTCTTCTGTGAGTACTGGATCATAGAAAAAGTTAAGGCAATCCCATGAATGAGTTAGTGTCACACGCTATAACTTTTTATTTTATCTTACTTTGGGACAAATTATTTTGCATTGCAGAATCCTTCAGTATTGTACCTAACCAGAGTTTAAACGAACATTTAATTATTTGCTTGGTATATAGGAACTTGCATTTTCCATGCTGGTAAGGAAAGGCACCAGCAGCACAAACATGTTCTATTTGAACTGCATTTCAGACGCCTTAGTTTTACAAGAGGCAGAACTTCTTGTAAAAGATGCACATCCTACCCATAAAAAACCTGTTTACAGGCCATCATTGCAATGAACTGATAGCATGAATTAAGCTCCCAACACTTAAATTCACATCAGTGCTTCATCCAGACAGCAATTCTACCACCACTCCCATTACAATCATAACTGTAGCTTTAGAAAAAAAAAAAAACACCACAAATTGCTTTAAGCTCATATATTTTACAAGACACAAAAGGGCAATACAAGAGTACAGGAAAGAATTTTTTATAATTCAGTAGTCAATCGAAATGGGAGTATATACCACATGAATATATGTAATTCCTGTGTAGATTTGCCACAAGGTTAACTCTTAGCTTCTTCTGGTTGCCAGGGGAAGTATTTCAATTACATATTTACAGAAAGCTATGAGAAAGTCCAACACAAGTCCTTCTGTGCAAATTCAAGCTCTTCATTGCTTTCTAGATTTTATATTACCACTATAGTCACCCAGAAAACAAGCAAGTCACCTTTTTAAGCTAATGGAAATGAAATATCAAGTCTCATAAATGTAATATTTTAGAATTCATACAGTCCTCATCAGTGAGGGGAGTTCCTCTCCTGTTGTTCTTTTTTACTTTCTATTTCATTTCCTTATTTCTTTGGCAATTTAATACCTGCCTTCCTATTTTTTTTTTTGTTGTTGTTGTTTGTTTGTTTTTTTTTTCTCTCCTTTTTTGGGGGGTGGGGAAGGGAGCAGGGGATATGGGCTTGTTGAAAATTACTGTGCTCTTTACTTTTTTTTTTTTTTTTTTTTGCCATCAACTTCAACAAAAGACTAGAACCAATAACACATGTTATGGCAAAAGCAGACTGCAAACTACCCAGCTAGTTCTTACTGCACTGCCAGGAAGGTGCAATCAGTAATGCTATTATCCTTACTTTCCACTGCAGAAAGAATTGTAACACTGAAGCTGAGTGACTTGCCAAGGACCTCTGAGGGAAGCAATGTTTGTACAAGAAAATAGACTGAGAAAATCTCTTGGCTCAAAGGGCAAAAAGATTTTATCTTTCCAGAGTAATGAAAAGCACGCTTCAGCTGAGAATACCCTTGTCAGATATTTAGGTAGAAAATCATGATGGGGAAAAGAATCAATAAAATATTTTCTAATCATTTTATGGGTACCAAAAAAGTACTAACATGGTTAAAACACTAAGAAGTACTTTGTTCATTACCTCTGTGTGCTCATATTTGATCTATGGGGAATGTAGGGAATAAATCTATGCAAAAAAATGGGGGTAGGTTTTGAACATTTTAGAAACGTACATACCTTTTGTACATAAATTTTATTTGTGCTCATTTAGATACATCCCTGGTTATGAACTAAAATAATATACATCAGCACTACACATCACATGAAAAGGAATTTTTATTGGGGTACCATCTATTCTCATCTCCAGGACTATACAGTTGAAAAATTTTATTTCTTCAGCTAGACTGGTGTTTCTCTCTAAAGCTAGTACACTTGAGCATGTGTTCTCATGCATGTTTAGTTAACCATAACCTTAACTACATTTAAATAAACATTGCATGGTCACTCACTACCAGAAATGAAGTTACAGCAACATGAAGAGTTTAACCTAGAAATTTTGCTTGAGCAAATTAGTGCAGAATCAATATAGATGCAGGGTGGAGATGTAGAAAGTGAAACAAAAAGACCCCTCTGTCAGGCCCAGCATTAAGACACGTAAAAATCAAAGGAAGAAACAATATGTATTTTACACACAGGTGGGTGCAAGGAGAAATGGTTTTGTTTGAGTATAAAAGAAAAATGGATTTTGGTTATTTAAGTTTTGTGATCATTTCTAGAAACAGTCTTAGGAAAAGTCCAGAGGGTGCTAAAACAAAACTAAAAGATCCAGAATTAATAATTATTACTCCACTTACCTCTAAAATAATTTATTTCGCCCAAAGACAGATTAAATCATGTACCACCTTCTTTCAATTTATAAAATTCTCATCATCTGGGAGCCACACTCCAACTAGGAAGCAGCTGTAGGATTCTGAAGAGGCCATTAGACCAAGATTCAAACATCAAAAGTATGATGAACATTGGGTCAGAGCTACTTAATCCAACTCATGTTAATGCTGCCTCCCCTACAAAGGAGCTGGACTACTACTACAGTGTACTCAAATCTATAAAGACACTTGAGTTAGTGGAGTAGTAAGGGGAATAGTCAGTTAAGTTTTACACTGAATGAATGCAACTCAAATTCAGTGAATGTTAAGCAGCAAATCTTTTAGTGTCTAATTTTAACACTTCATTCTAACGATAACTTAACTTCCCTAAACAGAATGCAGGGTACCACAAGAGCCAAAGAGATGGAATCCCCCCCCCATTGTCAAGTGAAATTTGAAGTCCCAATTTAAATAGGTGATACAGAAGTTAAGAATTGAATGTATTCTGCCTGAAATTCTCTAAAGATGAGTTATTTGCAGCTGTGGTATAAACACTGGCAGCGTCAACACACTCAGCCTACCAGAAAGGTGCTCTTTTACCTGCACCTTCAGAGGCAGGCAGGCACTGCTAACTGCCATCAGGATGACTGTGCCCAGACTGGTCAGAGCTGCACCACTGTCACACACAGGCTTTGTGCAAATCCCAGCTCTCATTTCTTCAGGCAGGAGCTGCACTGTGGGGTATGAGAGGCTTCTTAAGTAAGACAGTCCTCCTGTAATTTAAACTATGCCGCAGCTGAACAGCAAGATTTAGAGGCTTTAAAAAAAAAGCAAAACAGCAAATTAACCATGTAATTAATATGACCCCATACAGAACTCTGATATAAATAAGCATTGTGTTTATCATAGAATCAATGAATCTGAAACAAAGATGACCAAGGAAAGTTGACTGTTTTTGTGTCTAGATTTCACTATCAAGTGAAATTCATTCTTGGCACAGTGCACAACATGACCCTCTTCCTCAGAAAAGAAAAAAATATCTTACTTTCACCTGAGGGTAAATTCCAATACAGAATTATTTCTTGTCTTTTATTTCAACAGCACAACAATTAATAGTCAGCAAGGACAAGGATGAAAGGATATAAAGAGCTAAGAGATGTATGAAGTATATGAACCTTCAAAATAGTTTTTAAAACAGCATATCTGATTCCTTTGGGCAAGCTACAAAGAAGCTCACGTTAGTGGCACCACCCCTCAGTTACATGGTGCACAGAGAGCTCAAGAAAGCAAGCACCGCTAGGCAAGTGCATTTGGGGTAATAGACTTCATCTTACACTGTGAGAAAAGCTGAATGCCTGAACTGAAGTGAGGATCAAGAGGCAGAGAGGACCATAAGGGTTAATTTTTACAGTCAAGGGCAGTACTAATAGAAAGAATCATAGAATCATAGAATCACTAAGGTTGGAAAAGACCTAAAAGATCACCCAGTCCAACCGTTCACCTATTCCCAATAGCTCCTACTAAACCATGTCCCTCAACGCAACATCCAGTCTTTCCTTGAACACCCCCAGGCTCGGTGATTCCACCACCTCCCTGGGCAGGAAGGAATGAGGAAACCCTCCCTGGGCAGGAATGAGGAAAGGACTCATTTCCAGAAAAAAATTAAAGAACATTTGTGTTAAAATAAACCAGCTTATATCTAAGTCCCTTGCCCATCTATTCACAGCTAGTATGAATGCATCACAAAGACCCATCTGGTGTCTCATAGGCTAGCTTACTTGCTATAAACATCTTCAACAATAAAGCTTTTAAAAAAATAAAGATCAAATAATATCAAAATAATATAAGAAAAGTGTATATCCTGAATATGGTGTAATATCTATATTGCACCATAAAATGAAAGTCCTTCCCCCACTCCTTCCACCAGCAAGCCGCCAGTTAACTGCAGTCTTCCCAGCCAGCTATCCTGCTCTGCTTCTTGCAGCAGCATTTCAGAGAGAGCAGCTTTGCCCTGGGTGAAAGCATCCCTATCCCACTATGCAGGGCTGAATTTTCCCAGGCTAAGGGGTCACTGATCCAGTTGTAGGTTGGGAGGACTGCAACAGCAGTGTCATCTCACTTGCTTGCAAAAACATGCTGCGAGCTCCAACTGCACTACCTTATTTTGCAACACCCCAGAGCACTTCTGGTGAGGTTTTGAGGAACTCGAAACTCATTACAAGAAGGCAGCCCTAGGTTGCCTTCCTGTTGGGAATTTTTCCATGCTCTTTGCTGTTATTACACCAATAGTATTCAGCATTTAGCTTGCTCTGCCTTGTGCAGTTTCACATTGAGGTTATGCTCAAAGCTGTCTTCCAGGAGGCTGTGGGCTGCAAGTCCCAGGGTGGCTGCAGAGACCAGCTGCCTGCCAGGAACAGAAACCTTGGGAAGCCAAGTGAGAAATGTAATTTAATACCTGCTCCTTTAGCAAGAATACTTTGATCCATGACATGAGGCAGAAATTACAGAAATGCACTCACAAGAACATGGACAGGAGCTTTTCAGCAATAATGAGCAACAACACTCATCAAAAGCTGGATAAAGACAACAAAAAGAAATGAACGCTCACTCTGGGCACAGAAAAACACTACACTTGAACAAATTCCTAATGCCAGCCTTGCAGAAAAGATAATAAAGAGAAAGGAGGCTTTCATATCAAAAGGCCATTGGGCTTCCCAGAAACATGACCTTCACAGAAACAGTGGTTTTGTCTGCCTCTCCATCTCCTGGACAAATTAGAGCTAGGTGGGTCTCAGCAAATGCTACATCTTTTACACTTCTTGTGATGCTTTAAAGCTTGCTGCCATAGTACCTCTGAGTCATAAGATGCTGAGCAACAGAAGTTGCATCTAACCATCACTTCAGTTACAAATTTGGTATCTTCACCATCATCCTAAAAACAAGGAGAAAATCCCTATTCCTCTACAAGTCAGTGGTAAAACATGCATATACCTCAAGGTCTGGAATGTAGCTTAGAGCATGAGAAATACATCAGCCACTCAGAAATTTTAGTTCTCCAGGCAAGATATCACCACACTGAAGTCAGGATCATTATATGATTATGGAAAGAGAAAGTACCGTGTAGACAAAAATCTCAAACTGAGAACAGCCAGAGGAATACTGATAGTGACAACTCCATAACTTTGGCTTCTGAAGGGCAGGAACAATTCTGTTCTTCCTCTTTTCGTTGTGCTGCCCAGCACTGGAGGAGCTAATCAGAAAGGGAGACATAATAATGGTATCTTAGGAAGACACTTAGCTTTCTCCAACTTGGTCCTGAACTTGTGTGGTGACAGCTTGCAGATGTTGAAGAAAAAAGGAACATGTAAAAAAATCTACTAATTAATTGTGCAGCTATTGTCTGCAGCACCCTTCCTAAATTAGCTACAGACTACACCAATTACCAGATTTAGATTTTTAGAAAGTTTTTTTTTTTTTAATGGCATATGCAAAGACTGTAAGACAACTGTGTGAATCCACCATCCACCCAGCAGCCAAGAAAACACAGTTGAGATTGCAGGACTATTTAAACCCTGTTTGTCACAAGTTGGAAAATTTCTTCACAGCTATTGGTTACAGCTGAGAGCTGTGCTGGAACAGATTTACATGCTGACTTACTTCAAATACACAATAGTGCTATTTGACATCAAAGTTACATTTAAACACTTCATTCTGTTACCACTGTTCCATGACTTCCACGAGCATATCACTTAAAACAGCCAAAGCTAGCATGGCTTTAAATATGAAAGTTGATCAAAGGCAAAAACCCCAAACCAAACTCCTAACTGAAGAGCCTTGTAAGGTAACCTTAAATGGCATGTAGCTCGGTCATCTCAGAGCACTACTTCTCCTGCTGTCTCACAATGGAGATAGTTTGGTCTAGAAGAATCCCATCAATTTTCCCCATTTGTCTATATAGAAAAGAGGCAGACTAATGTTCATCACAATAAAGCAGCTGAACTTTTTAAATACACACTTTGCCACTGCTCAAGAAAGAGGAAGAAAGGAAGGCAGCAAGGACTAGATGGAACACTTGATTTCAGCACTCAGATTTTTCACTTTTATAGCAAGGCTGATTTTTCCAGGAAGAGGCCAAAATAAAAGACTTATCTCTACTCTGGGTTTTCTGCCACAATCTACAAATTAATAAAAAAAAAACTTTACCATCCTTTGCAGATGCTTTTCAGAGTGCACCTGAAAAATAGTATTAAGATATGCTCACTATGAAAGTCTACTAATTAACTTGCTCAGACTCTATCCATAAAATACCAAGATCTTAAGTTAAATACTTGTCTTCAAAGGTAGTATTTATTAACTTCACAAGTGTGCTTTTCAAGTTTTATATCTTATGAGATCACTTCTTGGTTTCCTCTGCTCCAGAGTACTCACAGCTCAGGCCAAATTCTGTTCTTACTTAAAACCTAGCTACCTTCCTTGATTTCAGGTGGGGGTACAACCCAGATCAAAACTGGCTCTACTCCCATGTTTCCTGAATAAGGAAGAAAAAGTGATCTCATTGGGGCATTAGAGATCCTCAGTAAGTGACTATTTTTCCTGCAGAACTTTCTGTGCCTTCAAGAAAACACCAGTGTCTATTAATTAAAATCACAACTTACATAAGCTAACAAAAAATGGAACAATATCCCATTTCCTGTGAAGATAGCAGCAAACTCTAACAGTATGAACACCCTATTAGTTTCAAAGCAAGCGTTATTTAGTTTTTCCCCTGATGCTGAGGCAAATTGTTTTTGAGAAGCAGTGGACAGCCCCAGTTGCCTGAGTTTGTCTGCAGAACAGATACAGGATATGACAACTGAGTAGATTTATCCCAGGCTTCATTTAATCTATATTCTTCTGCATTCAGACCTTGATCCTTCAGCCTTGGCCAGATTTGTATAAGCTTCCTTAGCATCAGTTTTAGCATCCTTTTCAAACAATATGCTTAAAAAAAAAAAAAAAAGTAGCAATAAACCACACCAAACCTCAGTGTGAAGTTAGGAAAAACAGGTGTAGAAAAATACACTTAGAAGGTAAAGCAAAAATGTTGTGCCTCATTTCATACTTCATGCTTAAAGCTTCCAGCTTAGCAACATTTCAGCATTGCTAAGTATTCTCCAAGCAGGCCTTATTTAGATAAACATAGTTACAGGAGTGGAAAAGTCTTGTCTACAAATAGAACGCTAGTGACAAAAAACTGAAGAGACATCTATAAGACCTATGAACCGCGTATTGGAGAACTGTGTTCAACTCACACTGCATAGCACTGAAATTTAATTTGAAGTATATGTAGAATATGCACTCTATGCATTAAATACAATTGAGTTAACAGAAATACTGCAGAATATGCTGAACACTGCCTGTCAGTTGCTGTAGGGATTCCAGCTTAGGGCCAGATTGTAGACCTGTGGAGACTGCCTCAAAGTAAGAGCTTTTATACATTTCAGAGGCAGAGACCGAACGAGAGATTATTCAAGTTTTGATTCAAAAGTTGGTAGCAATATCTTCACAAAGCATAAAAAGAAAAGCCTTTGTATTGCTTCTGAATATTTCTAGAAGCATTTTCCTAAGATCTTCTGTTTAATTTCATATAAAGCTAATCCCACAGCTGCTGGTAAACAAAGTACCCTTATTTCCTGTAGCTAATTATTTTATCCAGGAATTTTTCAGCACATCCAGCTTCAGAATAAGGTAATACTAGCTTTTCTATTTCAGGAGAAGCACCAGAACTTCAAACATTAAGGTTGGTTGAATTAAAAAAAAAAAAATAAAGTGCACTTCATAGATCCATTTGATTAGGAAAATTTTGCAAACTTAGTAAGAAGTATGTTAGCTCATATTTCAAGATTTTTTGCAAGTAGACTTTTCTGCCCAAGAAGATCAGATATAATTCTATCATACAGAGCGAATATAATATTCAAAAGCAAACAGACCAGTCATTGTAAGAAAGTCATGCAAAGAAAGAGTGTTGAATCAGATTTTGTTAACTACATCAATAAAATTGAAGTCAGCTGAGAGCTACATTGCATTTATTACATCTAAACACTAAGCAGGACTTGACTTTACACTGTCAAGCATTGCTAGTCTCAGAACAACAAATAGATTTTTTACTTCCCCAAAAAGAAATCATCATAGAAACTGAAAGCTGCCAAGAAGGCACAACCCAGAGTTAAGGTCAAAATCTTCATGGTTCCATGTCAAGGCTTCTGCACAGTTCCTGGCTCTGCACATATTAATTCTCACTCTCAGTCAGACTACACACATATATTAATGTTCCTGTTGATATATTAATTGGCATAAAAGGCCATTATACCTAAATCCCTATACCAGCCAGAGCTCAGCTGAGATGCAACTCAAAATGTAGTACACGTCATTTATATATTCAACCACACTGTGTGATGCTCACTGTATTCAATTGAGCATTTTAGAGACTTACCCATTACCATACCTCACGTCTTAATGGTTTCAGTCATTTGTGGTGTTGCATACAAGAACTGTTGTAGTTGTAGGAAGGAGGGCAGGCAATTTCTGATGCCAGATTTTGGGATGACAGCTTCTCTCCACACTTTTTTTCCAGATTCCAATTGAAACTCTTATTCCCTCCCACGAGCAGAATACCCAGCAAGGCAGACAAGATGCCTGGAACCTCAAGTACTGCCTAGGAGGGCAAGGGATAATGGTGATTTTCTATTGCTCTCATTGCACATATTTGGACACTAAGCACTCCTATCGTTTTTACCATCCTTCTTTAATATATCTTACACCCAGTGACATGCAGTCAGATACCAGTAGAATTTCTAGACAGATAATACCATTTCCACTGCACTTTTTGTGGTTCCCTTTCTTGGCTTTCATCTTTCCATGTCCCACTTAGTTTCCATGGCTTCTCTCTGCTTCCACCAGTAGGGTACCTTATAAATAATTGATGATGCTCAAGTGGCCTCCTCCTCCTCCTCCTTCCCTCTGCACTGACTTTTTTTTTTAATATGATATTGTGAAAAAGTCAGACTACTCAGTTGCCTTTTTGCCATATGGCACCTAAAAACACTGTGGGGACTGAAACTGACAATCCAATTCAAACTTACATGCTTTTAAGATATGGAGGAGCCAGTATCTTAAATGCCTGCGAGACTGAACTGACTTTTCATTTTCAAATGCAGATAATTTGTTTTTTGTTTGGCCTGACTTCTCCACCCTGAATCCTCAGACAAATTCTGACTGTACTGACCCATTTCAGTAGTTACATTCACCTTGTACTTGACTGTGACAGTCTTCACCACAGGTTGTCAAAGTGATCTTTGCTTCCCTTTTTCTCCTGATAGTTGCAGATTGCCCAGACATCTAAACAAGGCAAGCCATTCTACAGTTTAATGTAAAGGTAAGAGTTCACATTCAAACACCCTCCCATTAAAACTTTTTATCAATACAGAAGATCTGCTTTTTCCTACTATTTTAAGTGCAGCCCACTAAGTCCTCTAGTGTGCTACACTGCTACAGGTTTGTCAGGTAAGACTACACTTCATTTCTCATAGAATGACCCAACTCCTCTAATGTGAGAGAGTGTTACTTATGCTCCTTTTACTTGCATTCAGAAATGGCCACTCTAACACTACGCTACACAAACCTGATCAGAATATAGCCCAATTACTGTAGCAGGACACATTCAGACCTTGAGCAAGACCAATAAACAGCCAGATAAGAGATGAAAAGCTAAAGTGCCTGTAGTTTATCAAAAGATTAATGAAAGTATCAAAGACACCCATAACACTTTGGACAGAAAGATACAAAAAAAGTCTAGATATGACTTTTAAAGATGCATTGCAAGAACATGGCATGCTAGTGTTCCACTTACAGTGTGGATAACCAAATTAGCAGAAAGTAGCTTTCTGTAACTGCTCTGTACTTATAAAACATAATAGAAATTACATATATAATTATGAAATTTAATAAATTCAGGCAGCTAAACATTCAGGTTCTACATGTATGAACTATTTGTTCACCCGATTAGGTATTAAAACTCACCTTTATTCTGTTGTCCCAACTAAACAAAAGAGTTTAGTTGCCTTGAGAGAGTAAAGCTGAGCTCTGGGAAAGGTGTGGGAATGCTGAAGTAACAGCTGCAGCCATGGGCAAGCACATCCTCTCAGAACTGCACCTGTAAATGCCACTGGCCTCTGTGAATACTTATTTCAGAGGGAGAGACTCCGAGGAAGAAATATAGCATTAGCATTACAGCTGCTTTGATTTCTCAGCAGGACTGTGCAGAATATCAAGGTAAACAGACCGAAGCAAAGTTGTGTACATCACACAGAGCTACTGACCAGAAGCAACTGTTATACCTCTTACTGTCACTACTTTATTCTTTTTTCACAATAAATATCCTAAGGGTTATACAGTCTGCAAGATGCTGATCCACAGCTATTGTAACATCCAGCCTAAAGCACTGTCAGTCTCCTTAATAGTGATAACCATGCATGTTGCTCCTTGCTTGTTAACAATGACAATGACTTGCTTGTTGACAATGAGCAATGGTGGAAGATAAAGTCAACACAACAAACCTCACAAAAGGCCTTGTGATAAAATGGACCAGTTAAGGCCATCAGCAAAATAACTGTAAATGCACTGATGTTCAGTAGCTTCCCATTCATGCTGCTATGAGGTGCATTAAAAGCCATGTCTTGCTGCAATAGATGTCAGAGAAAAGATTAGCTGTGGCTTTTCCCTGAAGCAACAAGGTGCACAGAGGCAAAGGCAACAGAAAAGGACACGAGAACATCTGCTTTCTTCCATTTTTCCTATGACTGTGGGCACATCACTCTTTATCTGAATCTAAATTTCTCTTCAAAAAGGTAGAAAAGCTACACAGGAGCACTGTAAAATCCACTGATTAAGGCAGCCAAGTAATAAACAGAGCCAGCAACAAGAACGCAAGACAAAGAAGCTTGTCATGCTATTAAACGCAAGTTAATAACAGTTGCAATTACATTGTTCCTGCTCTCCTTTTCAAAGGTCAGTATTTAGCCCTCAAATATTCAGAAAGACATTTATGTTAAAGATAACTCCGTTGAGAAATAAAACCAAAAATTCCAACTTTAGATATGGCCAGCTGAAGTTTCCACACCTGTGCCTTCGTTAGCACAAGCAAGACAGTCCAGAAACAGAGAACATTAAGACTACTTCACCTGCATTGTCTGTCATTAATGAAAAATTGCACCAAACATGCAAACCTGCCAGCTCAACATGGGAAAACAAGTCTATTGCAGCCCTTTCAGACAAGGAATCACACCACTGGCCAAGCCCCACACCAGCCGTAGTTACCTTTAATTATCAACCGAAGCACTGCCACCTGAACGAGCACAGCCCACTCTGAGAGTGCTTGGGATGCTTCTTGTATTAGGACAGGGGATTTGTAAGGCTTTAAAGTCAGAGAAACTTGACTGAATTTAATGATCATCTCTCATACATGGGCACAATTGTAGCATCTGTATGTACGTACACAAATATAGAAGTGATGGTCACTTCCTTTCACACAGATCAAAACACATGCTATAGTAAGAAAAATATAGAATGCATGACAATAAAGCCAGAAAATTAACAGCTTATCTGCAAATACTTGTTCAACAACCGACTGTTCTGTGGCAACTACAGTGCATCAGCCTTCTCTTCACAAAACTTTGAGTAAAACAGCAGAAAAAACCTCAAGCTCTCTGGGATAGATGGAAGAAATACCACTTCTCCTCAGTTTCCACACAGATCGCACAAATGCAGAAGATCGGGAAACGCATTTCATCCTTTTCTAGTTTTATTGCATGTGATTTTTTTCAGCAATCTCTAGAAAAAAAACACATTAGGAATGAGAACTGCTCTGTTCTCAATCAGCACAAGCGGCCAGCAGTAGCTACAAACATCTTCTATGGGATCTCAGAGCTTAGTAAGGCCACGCATCTGCATTTTTATCACTTTTCAAGAAGTGCTTTAAGTGTTAATGAAATCGGCCAGAGAATATTAAATGGCGACTGAAATAACAGCTCTGCTGTACTATTACAGTGTTTGCACAGCAGTCATTCTGCAGGTTAAGTTATTGTGGTATGAGCGGTGTTTAAATTAAACGTAGTCCCCTGTGTTCTTGTTTCATTTAAAGTCAACCACAGACTGCATGCCTGAACATTATGCAGAGTCAGTACGTTTTTCCAAGTCCCATTTGTTTATTTTGTTTCTACCCTTTATTATTCCTTCTTCCAGCCAAAATGAGGAATTTGAAAGAGTCACGCTGCACTACTTCTCAGGCTTTCATAGTGCAAACCACCACAGAAAAGGAACAACACTAACATGTTGAAAACCAGGCATACATAATTTAACCCTAATAACACAAACTCTGAAATCTATCTTAACTGCATTAAGCTTCAACTAAACAAAAACTGAATTCAAGTCTTAAAACGTTCTCTGCAAAAGTTGGCAGCATTGAGTTAAAGTGACTAAAGACGAAAAACAAGTCTATTCTACATCCAGATCTTTCTGCACAAAGACAACAGAACTGAAGTAGAAAGAATAGTTTCAATCTCTGTTACGCTGCTCATATGGTTGAACGCAATTTTTTACCTATTAGAAACATTTTTTCAGATATAGTATTTTCTTTAGACACTTTATGCTGTTAATCAGATTTCACCACTTGCTTTCCTAGAAAGCAACTGCACATCAGTGTTCACAACCTAGCTATTTCTTAACAGAGAGCTACTTCAAGTTACAGCTTACGCTCTGCTTCCCCAGTGATTTGAGAACTCAATGTAAACATTAGCATTGTGCTGTTATTAAAATGTCTTTGAACAAATAATAAACACTACATACATATATGTAAATAAGCACACGCTCTTACATCTGACTTTGAATGTCTCATGTTTCTCAGAACATTTACTGTTCCTGCAACGTCACCAGAAACATTTACTGTGAGCTGAGAGACACCAATTCACATGACAAGGAAGAGCACAGAGGACAGAACTGTGATGCTATAGGGAAACTGAGATGAAAAATAAAGGAGTGAGTTATGTGGATGGAAATCTGCATGAGGTCCCCAAATAAATAAAGCCCACAGTGGGTGCAGGGCTCCCATTCAGTCACAGATTTTATTTCAATTTTAACATGACAGAGTAGATAAAGACAGGAGAGGCAGCAGGATACTTAATAGTTGTTTTTATCACCATGAGAATTAATAACAACAGTAGACACCATACAAGCACTAAAAAACCCCTCTCTGACATTTAAGTATAGACCTGCAGCACAGAGACCAACGTACACAATTCAGTAAACTTCAAACTAGTTTAATCCCCAGTACCAGCTTTTCAGAATGGAAACAGACTGCAACCAAAAGCTTGACCCATACTGAGCCGTTCATGCTCACACAGCTTTGAAAAATTGAATAAGCAAACTTAAAATGAAGCATTTCAAGATAGTTGTTTAGAAAGCAGTTGTGGTACCTCCACACCATTTTGTGCCTACCTTCTCCCTTACAAACGACTCACCTTCCAGAGCCTAGCAGCCACATTGCAGTAAAATCTCAGTAACTTACCTCCAGTCTCTGTAGGAAGAGGTCCACACAAGTCCCAAGCACTCCCAACCTCTTCTGTTCAGTAGCCACAAACAGGAACCCACACTTGCCCTCCCCCTCCCATATAAGCAACCTGCAGTGCAGCACTCATTGGAAACAGCTGAGAAGCACTGACACCTCTAACAGCTCCAGCTGAGAACCCATAGACAAGCACCACAAAAGACAAACACACAGCCCACTGTAGAAGTAAATCAATGTAGTAGAGATGTATCTTAAGTATCAGATTACTAAGCAAGGAAACAGTAAGTGAATATGAGCCAAACTAGGCAGATGAAAGCCCTAAGTGGGTTTATATTGTGAGTTTTACTGAAGTAGTTTTAAAGCTAATTCTGTTACTATCCCTTTTTTTTTTCTTTTTGTATTAAACTTAAGGATAATAAAATGCGGGCTTTGCTGTAGGAACACAGGCAGATCTTTAATGCTACCATGCAGAAGGAGCGTGCAAATGATCTCAAAAGGACAGAGGAGGTGTCATCTCTAGAAAACATTCATTTTCTAGATTCCCAGTGTAGTATTACAGAAAGATCCCATGGTTCTGGAGAGACAAACCCCTTGCTTCCAATATACTATATTTCTTTTAGCTGTTGTAAACTGGAGGACCCAAATCCCCAAACAGCTGAAAATCATGACGCACACATCATGTGTTCCTGAGATTGCTGTGCTGCAAGCAATGAACTCGCAGAATTCAGCAGAACTACACAAGTAAGAGTTTAACTCATGCTTTGGTATTTGCAGGATCAGGGGCTTGAGATGATGAGATAAACTAATAATTTCTAGAACTAGCAAATTTTGCTTGAGTACCATTCATAAAGATTTACTGTAAATATATGTAAACAAAATAATGTGTTGTAGAATATCAGATTGTTACATACTGTTGTGTATGAGAATATTTTTACCTAAACTAGCTATTAAAGTAGTCCACAAATACCCATATTTTGCCATCTGCTTTTGAACTTTGCCTAGAAAGCAACACCATAAATATTTTTACAAATGAGTAATCTGTTCACGTTATATCCGCTAATGATCTTTTATGGCAGAGCAAACAAATAACTCAGATGTCATATCACTGCACACAGCAACAAGAAGGTGCACTCTGACTAGGTTTTAGCACATTACTAAGAACTGCATCACTGCTTGTCTCTGAGGATCTAACCTGGCTTTTTAGAGACATATTTCTTGACAGTCTGTCAAGAAAGGCTGGAGATGCACATAGAAAAAAGGATACCTTTACCATCTCTTTTTTTTTTTTTTTTTTTTAAGAGATGGCGAATTGTAGTCTTGGCTAACTCTCAAAAAGATCTGAAATAAAGGATGAATAGAAAGTAGCAAAAGAGGATTTATAAAGGTGGTTTTACAGAGTGATGTCTTAAAGACAGAATATGCACAGGGAATATTTTATGCCTTGACTATACAACCTAAAGTATGCTCAAGGTTTTGAAATATAAGAAATCTATCTGCCACATTTATATGATTGCCTCTGACCTTTTGAGTTCAGCTATTTGAAAATGCACTGTTCAGCTGCTGGGGAGACAGTAAGAATTGAACCAGGCACACGAAGTTCACTGAAGTTCATCAACAAAGAAAACCGACTCTTGGTTCATCAGCTGCATGTCCCTGCTTGATCTTTCTTCCCAGCAGGGCATTCAGACTGGACACAGCAGATTCCCTCATGTTCATTTTCCAACCAGCACTAGGAATATGAGTGAGTCAGGAGAGATGGAATGTTCAGAGCCAAAGTTAGGGTGTCTGCACTCCCTTACAGATCCAAAGCCTGCTGCTATTTGGGTTTGGAAAAATCAATAGCTTTGCCTTAGACAGGATAGTTTGGGTGCCTACACATGCAGCTTTTGCAGAGGGGCAGGGGGAGCTTAAAGCAGTTCTCATTTCTAGGCAGCTCTAGGTGGCTGGGAGTCTTTCCGGGTCTTGATACCAGCTCAGTGCCCGACAACTGCTGCTCCGTGATGGGATGGTCTGTGGGCTCTCCTCTCTTGTTCATCCTCCTTTACAAAGCAGCTGTTGAAAAAACTATGGCAGTGTGAGTGATGTCCACTGCTTAAAGGCAGCTGAACAAATCTGCCTGGCCTATGCCTGACACCTTACCACTTTTTGTGTTTTTTATCTCAAAGCTAATTGAAGCAAACTACTGCTTTAGTAATGCTCTGTTATTTGTCAGAAATAAAACATGAAGCAGTAGGAACCAAAACCAGGACATTATCAAGGAAGATGAGTTAAACTGCAGTTTCTGCAGTTTTTCTTATAGATCCTGCTCTTGTGACAGATGGCCTGATCATCCTGCCCTTCTAACAGGAAAGAAATGGCCCTAGGGGAGGAAAGTAAACAAAATTTTGAATAGATCTATCATTTCTGCAGACAGAAGAGGCACCATTCTCTCAAGCTAACAGTACTGACCAACTAACCTCAAAGCTGGCTTTTTGTATGAGAGTAGACCTTTCCTCTATAACGTTTCTTGAGAGTATCCTCTGGGGATAGTAGAGTCTGAGAGTTAAAAAACTGACTTTATCATCACAGCAACTGATGTTATATTTAATTTTGCCTCTAGGTTAGCTGGTAACACGGTACTACCTATTGATTAATAAATAGGAAAAGTGAGGCATGGTAGGAATAATAATAGTCACATAATGGCACAAAGATCTATAGGCTCAAAAAAAATTAAGACTACCAGATGTTACTGTTCTTTTCAGTTGCCATGCAACCACAGCTACCCTGCTACGCTTCACCTTCCTAATCTCTTTAACAGCTAACTCTAAAACAAGTATAATTAATTTCCCAATGAATGAGATAGGACATCACCCAATCATGTGTAGGCAGAAGTCCTTTGACTGTAGACATCGGAACACTGAACAGATACAGCCCCAGCAGAGTGAGGCGCAGAGCCGAAGTATTGTAAGATTTACAAAAGTTATTGTTGCAAACTATGATCTTCCCTGTAGCACAGATTTCTGAGTAATTCAGAGCAGGCATCTCATTATGCTTCTTAGGAGACAGTTCTTGTCAGCCCTCTAGTGATCCAGGCAGACTCTTACCCTGAGAATCCAGATAGACAAGTTGGCTGTGCTTCAGCAGAGCAGTAAGACAGGAGGTATGAGTTTGCTCACTATGTTCATTTATGCCCTTTGATTATAAGTGTATGAATAATTATCATATTTTCCTACGGTCAGGGTCTCTGGCAACCTGCTTTGTTGTGATCCTTAAACAAATTGTTTCTGAACTATATGCGTAAAAATAAGATCCTTGTAGATATGCTAAGCCATTTCCACCATCAGTAAAATGGATGGTGAGTAGAATGGAGTGGTTTTTGCTTCTAACAAATATCTGTATACATATTTTACATATATAAGGAAAGTAATGTATACCCCAAAATACCTTTTATTGTGAAGCATGTCTCATTTAGCATTGGCACAGCCCTGTGCTACTAGCATTTCTACAGAGGTTCCTGACCACAGTGCTGGCAGAGCTGGTGAGCAGCCACAGCAGTGCTCAGGGTTAGTGCTGAATATGAAGGTGTTCCCAGGTTTTCTGATTTAGCAATGAAGATTTCACTGTAATTACTATAGATTGTACAAATGACACACCAGTTTAGTGCAATACCTTATTTAAAAATACAGAAAAAAATTTCAAAATACAGAAAAGAATACATGAAAGAGGATAAAAGCTGTTCTGTTTCATTTCCCGTGAATTCAAGCTCTGGGGAGCTCCATGTATTTGCATATAAGCTATAAAGGAAAAATAACAGTGACATACAGTATTTTGATAATTATGGCTGTCTGATATTTTTAAGGTGTTCTTAAATGATAAATACTTCAGTTAAGAATGCAGAGTATAAACTCTAAAGCATTTAGAAATTATGATAAATCTCCATCCACCATAGATAATACTGCATTTGAAAGAGCAGAAACATCTGGCTGTGAAATACAGTGATATTAAAACCTTTCTTCCTTGGACTTGCTGTGACTGTCCTGTGACTTTGCGCAGATGGATTGCAGTTCCTGTCATCGGTCCAGGAATGACAGTATCCCTCCAGCACAACCAAGTTTCCCAGACTGACCCATCCACTTTTGATGCCGTAATCTCCACTATGTGGTGAAAATCAGGAAAAAGTCAAACAACCTGAGAATTTGGCCTTCATAAAATTGTATGTTGGCTGTAGTAACAAGAGCGGAACAATGCCCAGGACATAGAAATGCAAGAGTTTCTTGCAAAAGTTTCAGATGGATGGTTTGGTAATGCAGTGGGCTGCTGTTCTGGTGGATCAACATGGGGACAGGACAGACTGGTTATTCCCAAAGGTATCCATGAGTGGGTTAAGTTCACGTGTTGGTTTGGGGATTTTAAGGTGGAAGTTGGTAGGAAGCAGGTAGCCTGAGGGTGGGGTCTTCACAGAGTTTTAGCAGTATGACAGTGAGCAGCACTTGATCTGTGTTGTGTCGAGGATAAAGGGATCTATCCTTGGCTTTGTGGCACAAGCGTGTACTTGTTTGAATTATATTTTCATGAGTTCATCAAGTTTTTAGGATCTGCCTGTCCTCGTGCACCGCTACTCAAAGAAAGATTCACAGTAAAAATCTGATGCTGCATAAAAAGGTTTGTGTAGCCGTGCTGTAAAGCCAACTCAAGTTTCAAAGTCAGAAATGATCGTGTTAGGCTATTACTTGCCATAACAGCAAGCACTAGTGCCATGAATTCCCATGTCTTGTTTCCCAGGCATGTGGAAAGGCACATAAGTATTTTCCATGTCATACAAACTAGTATACAAATTAGCTGGAATGAGATTTTAATGTTGTGATTACATACTTAGATTATTAATTGCTAGCCCAGCCCTCCTTATATTTTGTCCACTTCTCATTATCTTGTTTTTGCAGTGGATGGCAAGGGAAAAAGACAGACAATCTTGAATGGTATTGTAGCCAGAGGGGCATTTAAAATATTGCTCTGCACCTGGGAAACAGGTTTAATTACTGCCGCTGTCAAAGTGTTTTAATGTAAACAGGTTTCCTGATGGATCACATTTCCTTGCTGTGAACTATCATCCCCCAAACACAATCCACTTTAAGGTAAGGCTTAAAATGAAGGTATCATAAATTAGAGCAATGAAGCTTTTATGATTAAAGATGCTTCATCTGCTTTTAATGCCTCAAATTATAGAAACTATAACAAGCCTTCACATTAAAATTTAAATAGGATTAAGAGTCTGAAACTCTCTGTAAAGTAGATATCATAGGCCTGATTCATCCTGAGATGGTGCAGAGCCTTGTGCAGACTCAGAAGAGAGGCAGCCCCTACTTCCTTTGAGACAGCTTGGAGTAGGTTTAGCTGTTGGCATGTATTAAAAAAAAGGACTGAGACTGCCCTAACCTGTGTACCAGAGACAGTCTTTGATGTACCAGTGGCATATAATGAGATCTTCCTAAAAGGCACCACAGAAAGCATGCTCTCTGCCTACACTTACTGCTCAAGGGTACTTTGGGTCCTTTAAAACAGGCTTCCTATGTTTCTATTCCAGCAGATGAATCACCATAAAAATATCTACAACTACATATGCAAACTGAGAAATGATTCTGATCACCTTGATGTATTTGATTTATGTAATCATCCCATTCACATTACTTGAGTAATAACTTCTCAGAGCATGTTTCATATTAAGCAGAATTTGTCATAAGCAGATCTTAAATCTGTAATTAAAATATTTGCTTCCACAACATATTTATATTCTGTTCACCCTCTCAGAATAAAGACAGAATAAAGGCTCTTATTTGACCTAACTCCAATAGGTAAGAAAGCTCAGCTTTCAGATGTACCTATTACCCCAGAATTAAAGAAAAGAAAAAAAAAAAAGTAAAAGAAATGAAATTATTTCATGTAGGTGGTAGTTGAAAGAGGAACTTCAATTCATCTTATAAATAATTCATGATGAATTATTCACTTGACTCATCTAAAGATATAGAATCTGCTGTTTTAAACAGTATAAAATCTCAAAACTTGCATTAATATGAAGCAATATAGTATATGGTTGGGGGTGTACTTTTATATGAACTTTGTGAAATCTGACTTGGACAGAAGACACCTACTAGATATGTACTCTGTTCCTTGATAGAAGAAAACATAGAAATTGCCCAGACAAAATACATAATTCAAGAAAAATCAACGGGCACACAACTTTACAACTCACAAGTGCATTCATTCTTTTGGGAGATGAAGCAAGTAAGAGAAGTCCAATACATTCTGAGGGCATTCCTCAATTTGTATTGCAGGACCAAAGCCATCTCTGCATGTGCCACAGCAGACTTCTCAATCTGTTTGGATTTTTCTAATACTTACCATCATTTCAGACTAATAAAATCCTTTTACTAAATTACAGAAAGCCAAAGACCTGATTCTCCCAATGCTTTAATCACGCTAACAATGGCAGTGTGAACATTCCCACTGATTTACTGAAGTAGTGAGAATGAGAGAAATTACACATCCATCTACATGTTAGTAGCCTCAGAAATACAGGGAGGAAACAGTTAGCCAAAGCCACTCCAATTCTAAAACTTTCCTGTAGGTAAATGCCATACAGACATAGTTCCTCATTTGAAATGGTAATTGTAACAGTGAAAAACTCTTCAGGAATTTTCTGCAGTGAGAGTTAAGAATATTTTACCCTAATTTCTGTTCTATATTCATTTATATTTGTATCATTCTTTTCCTTTTTCAGCACAATGGGAGTAGGTCTTAAAGATGCTCTGAGTTTAATTAATTCCTCACTTTCTTGTCTGAGATTCAGGGTAACATCTTACACTTGACTAAACACTGCTGTTTCATATGAAAAGTCAGCAATAAATACCACCCTTAGCTAATCAAAAAAACTTGCTAAATGAGAGAACTAAGGTATCGTTCATACTTAGAAACTTGTTCTGCAAGAGCATGAACTAGACAGCTGTAATACCAACATAATACCTCTACACATTACACAACAACTAGTTTCTATGATGATTTCACATTTCAGATGAAATACTTTTCCTAGACAAGCTGTATGGCTAGTAAAAGATGACTACATGGTAGCACAATATGGTCATCACAGCCTTATCCTGATGATGACAGTGACTCTGGACTTAAAGGATTGGTGTTATATTTGCTCTGTTCAGAAAACTGCTGGCCACAGCCTCAGCAGTAAGAAATCAAAGTCATCATTTGAATTCCCTCTTTCCTGCCAGCACAGATGTTGATGTAATGCTGTGGACACTTTATGGGCTCCATTTGATCCCGTTTACTTGAACAACTATAGCCAGCCCTGGCAGCTATGTACTGACTACATTACACCATGCATAACGTTGCCCACGGTCTGCTGCCAGATCCATGTGTTAGCAGAACATGAGCACTACCTTTAGTGATACAAGACCAGATTTAAGTCCAGATTTTTTATGAAAGGAAGAAATAAGAGAAACCCTTGCAGTTTATTGTTTAAAAGCAAAGTTGTATGTGTAATAAACTTTCAAAAAAAAAAAAAAAAAAAAAAAGAAAAAGAAAAGGTTAAATGGAGATGCCTGACTTATCTAAATATACTTAGACATTGAAATTAATGGCTTTTTTCATGGAAAAATTTCAATATTTACTTTTTTAAAGCAATGTCTTTTCTATTGTTTTTGCAGTTTTTAACTAGTAAGATTAAGAACAGAATAAACTCTAGCCATTTGGGATCAAGCAGAACTCCAATTGATTGTAAAAAAAATTTTTTTTGCAAAAGAAACCTGGTGTGCACAAAATTGTACAAAATTGTGTGGATTTTGTTTGCAATTTTAAAGTGATACAGATTTTGTTCTGAAGATAATTTCTTATGACAATTTATGAATTATTCTGAGGCATAAAACTATTTATACTATAATTGATTAATATGAATTTGATTTTTATTCATAGAAGTCAGAGCACTGGTTATTTTCAAGGTAACATTATAAAACAGTAAGATAGCAGTAAGTCTTTGTTACTGTACTAATTCATTACATCCCCAAATATTAGTAGAGGCATACTCCAAAAGTTCTAAGTATGTGACCATCATTTTTAAATTACAATTTTATTTGAAAGTATGCTTTTGAATATAGAGGCAGCAATTAGATCTTTTTAGCATAGGGCTCTCAGTAGAAAGCTAAAGCACAGAAAATAAATTCAGAACAATCTGAGAAAATCTAGCCACAAAAAAGAAGCACTTAACCTTTAGTTACATAATACTGGGGAACATTCTTGATCAAATCTCCTTTCACAGCCTTGCTGCCTGGTGTTGCAGCTACCTGTGTTTCTGAAGTGACTGTTGGCCAATAGCTGTATCTTATCCTAGGTCATACGTTGCCAAAGATTTGAACTGTCTAAAAGAAGGCTTATACTGACAAAAAATTTACTGAAATTACTATACAATACAAATATTTAAGTTTAAGCATATTTGTAAGATTTTGTAAGACATGCACATGCCTAGCAATGGGTCTCTCATCGAAGGCGTTTAATTTATCACTGACAAAAACATTTGGGTATTCATTTACAAAATAAAAAAATGCAATTTTTTTTTTTTTTAAGAAATAAATTAAAGAATGTCAAGCTAAGTCATTCTTGCTGTGTTTTTAAACCCAAACTTCTAAGTGGGAGGGGTGAGGGAGATAGAGGTTAGCAAGCACTTATTCATAGAATCATAGAATCACTAAGGTTGGAAAAGACCTAAAAGATCATCCAGTCCAACCGTTCACCTATTCCCAATAGCTCCTACTAAACCATGTCCCTCAACACAACATCCAGCCTTTCCTTGAACACCCCCAGGGTCGGTGATTCCACCACCTCCCTGGGCAGTCCATTCCAGTGCCTGACCACCCTTTCTGAAAAGTAATACTTCCTCATGTCCAGCCTGAATCTCCCCTGCCCTAGCTTGAACCTCCCCTGCCGTAGCTTGAAGCCATTCCCTCTGATTATTTATTTAATATATTATTTTTTATATTTATTATATTATTATATAATATATAATATTACAGAACATAGTTATAGTATAGTTATAGCAGTTATATTATAGTTATATTATATAGTTATATATAGTATATACTATATATAGTATATATTATATATACTATATATACTATGTACTATATATATATAGTTATATAGTTATATAGTTATATAGTTATATTATATAATTATTATTATATAATTATTATATAATTATATAATATAATTAATATTATATATTATTTTTTATAATATTTATTATATTATTTATCCCCTTTAGATTATTATCTAAAGAAGAATAATTACTTTTGCTGTGGTGAGAGGGAGTGGATAATTTTATCTGAAAAAAATAGCTATTGCAGCTACTTTCTAAAATGCTTCATAATTACATAGCAGCACTGCACACTACAGAGTTGTTTCCATGCTAAACATCAGTATGGACATACTTAAATTTTACAGCAGTGAAAATAAGTACATATTTTTCTCTAGAGGGCCATGTTGTGGGAACATTCATGTTACAAATCTGATACATGAATCCATATACTCTGTGTTCCTGCTGGAAACTGAGCCTATATCCAAGCTTTGAAGTTCATGATTATTCTATAGTTCAGTATTAATTACTTCTTTGCATTCACATACAAAAAAAAACCCAGCTATCTTGCACTTAAATTTTAGTTGAGCAAACTCTGAAAATGTGAAACACCGAGTTTGGGTGTTCCTTTCCCAGGGGGCAGAAATGCAATAGAACACGTGGAAGTTAATCTGCATGAGCTCTGACTGATGCTGGATTATGTGTTAAATGTGTATAGAAAAAGGAAAAACTAGAACAGTGCGAAAATATTGCACAAAATCCAAATGTTGCAGCTTCTTACAGCTAAAAATGTGTCTTTGGAATAGGAGTCTTTCCTACCTATTTTGTAGTGAAAAATCAGACAACTAACACCATGTATGGAATAGTTTCTTTCTTCATCTTATTGTGCAGATGTTTTCCTTATGATTCTGTAGCTCTTTGTAGAGAGCAGAAGCATTTTAAAAGAGGTTTCATACAGGCAGCTCCTTTTCAGGGAGCAAATTTAGTCATCTTCTGCCTTACCAAGACAAATGTCATTACTAGCCACAGAAACTATATGAAAGAATTAAGATCCACGTCCTATGTGCTTAGCTGAAAGTTATCTGCAAGTGTCCTCTGAGACACTGCATACTTTGGATGATGCTATGAGGAACCAGAGGGTTCAATGCATGTTTTATGATAGCGGTCAGGATACCTGTCTTTTCAGTCCTTCTCTCCACCCATTTCCTTCTTGAAACCCTGAGAGATTTTTTAGTATGTGGGTCAGCCTGGACACACAATTGCTGCAGCAATGAAGCCAGACACAGTAACTAACATGGAGAATAAACTCAGGCCGAGGACTTCAATAATTCACAGCCTTTAGCCACTGGCCCCTGCCAGCACTGCAAAATCCCAGCGCAACTTCTCTGGCTGTAAGAAGGGTTTCACAGCAGAAATTAAGTGCACCACATAAATTCCAGAACATATGTATTAATAACTTGCTACGGCCTTCTGGACTAAATTAAGTTTGGAAGTCAGATTTTTTGCATTTATAGTGAATGCTGAATATGAGACATCCTATGGTTCCTGCTGTCCAACAACAGTATGGTTAAAAGACCACCATTACAAAGCCCATTTGTCCAGCACCACCAAAATCACTGCATTACTACCACCCAAGTACCCCCTTGGTAAAGCTTAAAAGCGTTTATAGAATATCCCCAGTAAAACATTGCCATAAGCTGTATTCTAATGGAAGATTTAAAGGTATTTATTGACGTGAAAAATGCAGCATCTGAAAGGATATTTCTCCAAATGACTGCTGAAAATGCATTATCTGTAACATGTATAGCAGGAATTTCGCATTCATTCTTGTCACAGCATCAGGAGCCTGAGAAGAATCTATTCAGCTCAGTGACCTATTATCCGTGCTGTTTGACCACATACTGCCAAGGCTTTTTTCTTTTGGTAAAATTTATTTTAAAACATTTTAAAGATCCTTTTTCTTTTTTAAAGGAAAATATGGAAGATATAGTATAACATAGTTGGTCATTATCCAAAAATGTTATAGTATGCGTTATTTGAGCTGAACTGAAAAAAATAAAAATCTGTTCATTTTACATGAAGGAAATTGGAATCAGAATTGTGAAATATCGGAATTTGCAAATTACTTTAATGCCTGAAATGGAAACATTAGGGGTCACAGTTTTCAGACACGGTAGCACCTGAAGACACAGATAGGTAATTGTGTTATTTCTAAAGTCCCTATGCATGCATTCAACCCACATTACTGTCAGTATTAATGTAATGCTGGATCCATCCTAATGCATCGTTATGTTTTGGTCCCCCCACTCCTTTGTTTCTGGTGTAATTTGCCTGCATATTAATAGCCAATATAGAAAGATGGGAAATTTCTTACACCCTTCTTCAGTTTCTGCTGCCTTTCCTTATGAAGCCAGTGGTCAGCCTGCATCTGAGCAGAATCAGTCATGGGCGGCTCTGAAGGAGCAGAGGGCCAGCTGTGCAAAGCGCTGGAGGTCTGGCAGCAATATTCGTTCAGCTGCATACTGAAGCAGCTCATCCTCCGACAGCCAGTGGCTCTGCAGGGTTTGTTGACTGTGTCTGTGGGTGAAAAAACTCACCCCAAACAGTCACTGTTTTGGCTGCAGTCATACTGGAAGGAGTCCATTCGTTCCTCTGCTCCCTCCTGCTGATTCTGGTAATGTGCACCTTAGGAAGGCACTGTGCCTGCACAATGGATGTGTGCTGATTAGTATTTGTTAGGCTGCACAGAGAATATGATTTTGTTGGCGGTGTACTGTGCTGCATATGGATGGAGTACTGCAATGATATCAATGAAGTTGCCTTCACTGCTGACTGCTTCCCATTACCTAAGGTAAGACCATTCACAGCTAAAAACTGTTCTTTCAGCAATCTTTGGGGGCCAGGATTATGGAGATAAGTACATGTACCCATTGAAATCAGGAATCATGCATAATATTTTTTTTCCTTAAATTGAGCTAGTAATGGCATCACAGAAAATCTACTTTGTTTAATAGTGCTTTATAGAAATATATAACAGTAAGACAAGTTTTGCACTGCACCAAAGACTTTCTGGTTTTTAAAGCACAGCTCCTCAAACTATATAATTGATAGATAAATTTGTCAGTGGATAGGAGTATACACAAGGAGGGTTTAGTAGAGACAGATACAAAAATCAGTTGCAAAGGTGTTAAGGAAGAAGAATCTCAACAGGGATACAGGAACACACACAGTGATTTAAAACTGTATTAAAGAACATTAAGTATTGAAGTGCTCAAAGCAAACAGAGTAAATGCAAACAGTAAAAACGAAGTAGCAGCTAACCTTCAGGTTCTGGATTAACATGTGTTAAGATTCAACAGAGCCTTTGAAACTGTCTTTGAAAGCCCATCAGCTTCAATCTCTGTTTTTTGCCCTTCTCTAGGTTCACATAGCACAGGACAATTTAATACTCAATAGCTTGAGAGGCTTAAATATTGGCATTCACACAGTGTTACTGCATTTCTGTCACTGGGGCTACAGCTGTTACTATTGCTAGCACTGGTGAAGAAATAAAGTTCAGATTTCAATAGATTCCTCGAAGTACTTAAGAAGAGAATGGAGACAACTGAACAGCAATGATGATGACAACTCAAAGATTTCTCCCAGGAAACATTGCAGGGCAATAAAAAAAAAACAATCAGCAGAGGGCAACACTTTACAAATAAATAAGGTGATGTGGTAGACTTGGCAGAAGAACGGAATGAGAGAAAGTTCAGAAATTAAGAATGTGTTTTTGCCCAGTTAAGAAACAATTTCCGATAAGAACATCGGCACTATTCATTCAGAATTGTTCTCAACTTCTAAAGAGAATAAACATTTTTAGAGAAAAGCTCAGGCAAGAAAATAGTCTCTTCTGATGGTATTTGGGGCTTTTTGTAAGTAAAATTGCAAAGCACTGCTTAGCAAGAGATCATTTCTATTGTCTTCATTTTACGGGCACAGAAACTGCTACACAAGATCTGTAGACTACTAAAAAAAAAGGTATCCAAGAAATTGCCAACTCTGCAGAACAGACTGTGTAGCCAGATAAATGGATGTAAAGGGTGCGCACATGTAAGCCATACTAAGGGCCCGCTTGGTTGCTATTTGATCCTACACACACATACAATGAACTCTCTTAGAGCAAAATGTTCTCTATACAAAACTGCATTTGTTTCTCTTATTGCACAGAATTAGTTCCCTTTATTTTATAAAACTGATTTAAATTGCTTCTGCATTCTCAGATTATGTTCTCTGGCCTACTTTATCAAATACATTGGCTAAATATGTGTCAGACAGCAATTCTGCCTGCTTGGATTTAATGTAACTGTCAGACATATAGGCCATTTCACCAGAGCATCTTTAAGTACGTAACACCATTTCAAATTCCCAAATAGCTGTCAAGTGCACAAAAGATGTATTTTCAGTTCATCAAACTCACTACCATTACTTCTGTGTTCTGTTTATTATGCAAACCCAACAGCATTCAGTATTTTTCTTCTGTTGATAATTGCTAATTATGGAAGGAAAAGTTACCCAATTGTCAACTGTGGAATCAAATGAAATGATAATATTCCATCAAGAATTTAACAAAAGTGTAGGAAAAAAGACCAACTAAAAATAACAATGAACATTTTCTCTACATTGAAAGATCATTGGCAGAAGTAAACCACACAAAACTCAGATCCTTATTACTTAATCATCTCACATTTCATTAGCCACAGCTGCCAGTTGTCTTGTGCAATGTGAATTACTTTTTGGAGCAACAGAAATGAAGATATTTAAAAAGGAAAAAAGAAATGTTTCTTAGATGGAATCTGCTACCACTAAAACGCAACACTGGAATGCAAATATTCGTTTCTGAATTAATTAGTGACAGAGGGCTTGGCCAACCTGAGCTAATCACACCCCTAGGGTCCTCTAAGCCTCTAAAGCTGATTATCTCATGATTGTCACACCAACTGGGAGTTCCCTTTGTCATGAGCAAAATCAGGCTATAGTGTGTTGTGGTTTTTGTTTTTTTTTATTGAATTTCCTTGTTTTGCTGCTAAGGTTGGATAGCGAATAGCAACTCCAGCTCTAATCCTTTGTCTGGCTGACAGGAGGAAATACTCTCCAGAATGTCTCATTGCTCTCACTGAATTGTTAGAACTCAGAGAGAAGCAGCAGCTAGCAAGTCATGTGGCAAGATTATACACTGATAAGACAGCTTTGTTCCTCCGAAGTTAAACCAGATGCCAATAATAAATACATGCAATTCTTTTATTATTATTTTAATCCCTGATTTTATCTATGAGAATGTCTCTTTTGTTGACAAAATTGCAATGAATCGTGAAGAATTTTGTACAATATAAACTGCAAATACGTTGTACAGCACACATTTCAAGATGCCCTTCCAAAATCCTTCTTCTACCATGACAGTAGAAGCTGCAGAAAGAGCAGATAAGTTTACAGCATGCATGGGAGAGAACTTAGTGAACAGGTGACAACCTCTTCCAGCAGGCACTTTTTGATTCTATGTATTAAATCGTATCAATAGAGAACTAAAGTTAAGATGTAACGCTTACATTCCACCCGCTGCTAGTGCACTGCAAAACACAGACTGCACACTGGGCTACATTGTGTCTCTTACAAAACAAATAAGGAAAAAAATGGCAGGTGGGCAGATGCGTGAATGCACATGAATGTTTGGGATGTACAAGAACACAAAAATCAACTACATTTTGCAGCTGACACGTGAAAATTGCTGGTACTGATTTGATGCTCTTAAAAGTATCACAGCATGACATACTCTGATGTCATTTATGTTGAATCCATCCATACATTTAAAGTTTCTCTCAGCTGCAGAACGTCCAGGCTACACTAAGTAGAGCAGATTGTCTTGCTCAGTGAAATTCATATTGATCCTGTGAAGTCTCTATTACAGTATATAGCACTCTTTTTCTCCATATATTGCTTTTAAAAAGCAATATAATTCACATTTCCTGAAATGAAACTTAAAATGGAATGCGCATAACCTGGCTTATAAAGTTCCAGCAATGTAAAGAAGCACCAGATCTGTTCTAGAAGTTGAATCAAGCTTATTTTGGTAAGCAATAAGAAACTTATACCACTTAATTTGTGGGGTACTGAATGTACTGTGAAAATTTTATCATTCATGTTAAAATGTATAACACTTTGCATATTGAAAATCTTGTAACTGTTTATCATGAAGTTGGTACCACATCATGCTGCTATTTATGTGAACATTTGCACATTCCTTAGGTGTGCTGTAAGGACTGTATTAAATGCTCCAAATCTTACATGCCTGGTGAAAAAGCTGAGGTACACGATGAGAAATTTGCACTGAGTTTGCTGTGAGGCTATCACTTACCTCTCCCACTAGATACTCACAAAACATGTATTCTGTGAAATTTTCACTACAGAAAGGAGAATAGAATTTACCAAGAGGAGAGTAGCAATGTAAGCAAGGCATGTGCTCACTGCACAAACGCACAGACAGATACACACAGAAGTATGTTCTTGAAGATAATATAGAATTTATGGAAGCTCTATCTACAACAATAGCAAGATTTTCTCTCAAATGTTTATACAGATCTGAATGAAATTCCACATGGAAATATACTTTCAGGAAACAGAAACAGGTATATTTCCATGAGAAATTTTGGTGGGTTCAACAGTCATAATTACAAATTTATGAATAGAGTTATAGAGTTTCTTCTGGAAAGTTGTGCTGTGTACGTGCATTGTAAAAATTATATATATATATATATATATATATATATATATATATATATATATATA
>NW_024962267.1:7441380-7467579 GCF_019238085.1 Lagopus leucura
ATATATATATATATATATATATATATATATATATATATATATATATAATTTCAAACTCAGTGCTGCCAATTCTTGCAATATGCATGACCTTTTCATACAGCCTAGACTCCCTATAGAAAATACTCATGGGAAGACTTAATCTTTCATTCAAACAAATTACTCATTAAAATTACAAGAAAGGAATGAAAGCGTAAGGGTTTTTGCACATGGACCAAATAAAAATCAGCCACCACTACAAAAAAAACTCATTTCTTTCAATGCCTTGACACCTTCTACACTGGAAATGAATGAGAATTCTGAACAACTAAAGCCATTGAGTTAACAGTCATATCTCAAACACATAACCTGGCTATTCTAAAGAATTTTAAGAGGTTGCTTTTCCCACTCAATTGCTAGGGTAAATTAAGTTAAGAAGCTGGCAAAACTGAACTTTGAGGATCATGTAAGAAACCCACATCAGAGTATGAGTATAATCAGAATGTGAATATTGTACATTTTACCTTAATTAGCAGTTTCATTCTCTTAATGTTTCAAGCAGACTATTAAAACATTGGAAGCAAAGTTCTTATTTTTAAATCATACCAGGTAATACTCCCACAGGGAATGGAAACATCTAAATTAGTATCATAGAACAGCAAAACCAACTAAGCTCTATTGATTGAATTTACTGATCTATTGCAGGACCATAATTGTACAAAGGATGCTCCAAAAGTAATGCCTCCTCTTTTGTCATGTTGTCTCACAACATCAGAAGTGGATGTTGATGGTATGGCAGTAGATACTGAATCTTCCCACCAATATTTCATTCCATTTTGTTGCCACATGACAGATGGCAGCAGAGAAGCTGTCTTACAAAAAGGTGTTTCACATGGAAGCACAGATGAAGTGAATACGTGTCATGGAATTCCTCTATGCATGAAAGGTGGCATCCATTGACATTTTGATCAACACTTACTGAATGCTTATGGAGATCAAACAGTGAATGTGAGCACAACGAGGCAGTGGGTGGTCTGTGTCAGCAGTGGCAACAGTGGGTCACCTCTGCTGGTGCAGATTTTTAAATGTGAGATATGCAAACTCACGTTCATCACTGGTGAAAATGCATAGGTAATAGTGACAACTCTGTTGAAAAATACTGTTTTGCAGTTGAGAATGCTCTAACAAATAGTGTTATTGTGCTCTTTGTATTTGTTGTTTCTATGAAAATAAAAAGCATTACTTTCAGAGCAGTCTATGTAGCATGCCAATGTTCTGTGCCTGTGTCAACTTATATTGCAAAAATTACTACATCTTTGAACTGTTTTGATCACTGAAACTTTTAAGTCACTCAGGAGTTCTTCAAAATGTTACAATGCAAGTTTAGCTTTCTAGAGTGCAGATGCATACAATTTGTAGGCATGTACACATGTATGTATACAAAAATTCAGTGTGTTAACAAAGGAACTGTTTGTCTTACAAAATCTTACTTCCTCCAATGTAATTATAGCATAGAAAACAGAAGAGAAATGGAAGAAAAACAAAACTTCTTTTCAAAGCTATCAATCTATAAACTAATATTTTCACATAGGGAGAGTAAAGAATTCTGATAGGATATATTTAGAGAAAACTTTTTTTTTAGTACAGATCTTTTAGAATTGCAATGTCATTTGTTTTGTATCCCAGACAACTGATGTGGAATCATCTCAAACTGTGCACGGTTGAGCAGGAAGAGATGGAGCTGACATGCTTTGTGGAAGGAAAAGTCTTGGGATAAAACTGATGTTTCAAAACTGCAGCAAATTGCCTGAGTCAAATGGAAATCAGGTGGTGAAAATGTCTTCCAAAGCTGATAATGCACTAGTTATATTTACTTGCATTTGCTGTGGTAAAACAGAGGCTCTATCAAAAATCAGGCTCACTCTGTGTAAGACAGAAGAAGGAAGAAACATGTTTTTTGATATCAAAGAAAAGGAGAGCTTGACAGCTTATATTATGCATTCTATACGCAATTATGTGGACCCTATTGGCTTCTATAACATTTTGAAAACGCATTCACAATAATATTCTATTTCCATGCTAGCAATGTCAGTGGGTGTCCTGGTAGTACATTATTTAGGCACATTGAGAAAATAATAGGATTTACAATAGCTGGCAATTTGTTTTCTACTGCCACGGTGTATGCTTTTGTTACAGTCCTCGTAGCTGTTAGAAATTTCTTTCTGGCTATTCTGTTCATCTTTTCCACTGAAATATTTTTTCATTGTGAATCACTTTAGTATGAATTGGACTGTTTTTGCTGTCAAAGGTTTTCATTATTAGACTTAATATAAATAGTGCAAATGTTTTTCCAGGAATAGTCATCCACATTTTAAATATTTTCTAGTTCAGTTTGTAGGTCTGATTAATGGCATCACCAGTAGCACTATTTCAGAAGGCAGGGAATACTTTCAAATACTTGCCTCGTTATTTTATTATTATTATTATTTTTAATCTTAGCAAATTTAGATTTAAGAATTAAATGTTAGGGGTTTAACCTTACTTTTTCTTAAAGCTGCACTAGAATCTTTGTTCTCTGAAGTTTACCTATTTAGTCAGGGAAAATATTTGTGCATACTTCATTTTCCTCTCCCTCAATTCTGGGACACCAAAGATTTCAAGCAGAGAATCTATTAACTGTACATGACACCTTTTTTGCCATTCCAGTTTGATCAGTTCACACATAGGCTGACTGCTTTTGAACATCAAGGCATTTTAAATTGCAAAGTGGACAACTATACAACACAACTGGAGTTATATTCATCTATTAGATGACTTCTCATCATCGATAGACCTTCACCAAACATCAGCCAGGCATTTGACTCATCTCCTGCTGTCCATTCTTTCACTTATTTCCCAAAATAAAGCTCTCAATGTGAGTAGTGTTGCTTGCACATAGAAGTAGTCTACTCGAGGATACATTCTATGAGTCACACATGTTTTGAAGTTACAGAGCAGATTCTTATCGAGCAGAGATACCGGATCCTTAGACTAACCTTTTCTTAATGCTATAGAGAGAGATGTGTTTTATAAATCTTAGGAAGCTGCCTGATCCTAGTCCTCAATTTATTCTTTAAACCTATCTCTACTCCTTTATTGGAGGATACATAACATTCTCATTTTCTTCAAAACTCTAGACAAAATGTTTTTAGTTTCCATTTTCATTACGCACATGAGTTAATGGAAGTACAGTTTCTCACAGATAAAAATAATAGATATTAACTAATTGAACAGGCCTAGTGCAGCCCCAACTGACATCTGTCAAGAGCATTTTAAAAGCATCTATTTTAGAAGTGCCTAGATCTAGAAGGCATCTTGAGGTCCAGATCTGCAGGGGCCATGAGGCAGAGTTTATCACATTTGCAAATCAGTGGGCGCATAGTCTGGAGCTCTGATTAATTCTGGAGTAAAAAGAATCAACCCTGTATTTAATAGATCAGATTCAAGGCAAGATTCAGCAGTTTTCATTAAGTTTGAATGGGCCCCTGGACCCAGTAAAACTTAATCCAACACACAGACCCATAGATCTTGTCCCAAATTCAGACCTATGAAACACCACACACTGTCCAAAAGTCACATGCAGTAGATGCCTAACTCCCTAAAGGTTTGTTTCATTCTGTAGCCTCATCATTTGACTCACCATCCAATATTCACAGCTGGGTAGGGCTGAGTCTGGAAGAAGCTAAACAATGAAGCGCAAGGCTAGATTCAGGAACAGTCATGTCAGCTGAAGTTAAGATGACACCTACTGATTTAGTACTATGTGGTATAGCATTTGGCCCCAAAGCTGGGGTCAAGACAGTTATCCCAGTGGCACAGGTCCAGCAGAATCCTCTGTGGAACTTTTTGTCTTCCTATAATCAAATAATACCATACAAAAACATTTAGTAAAATATGATTATTAGAGGTTAATTTGCTGCAATTTTTTTCTGCCAAATTACCAATTAATGCAGCTGGAGATAAATATTTTACAGATCTATAATCAAGCCGAGAAAGAAATTGAATCCTCAATTGGAGTCTCTAACTATTAATGTATTAAATTATCCTTATATATTTTCAGCTGATTATATCAAGCGCTCTTCCACAATTTGAAAGAGTAGTACTAAATTAAATGATAAATGAGTATTGACCATTTTTTAACTTACATTTCTCTAGATTTTGATATGTATATTGCTAACTGTTGCTGAGCCACAGCGAACGGAGGCAGTGACTTCAAACAAATACTTAACATCTGCATAATAACCGAGCATTAGGGTTGCATTTTTTCTTGTCGATACAAAGATGTTCTATTACTTTTTAAAGACAAGTATGCATGCATATATCATCATAGAAAGGTCACTTAATTTGTAGTAAGATTGCCAACTCAATTATTTTTGCCACCATGTCTAGTGCCTTTTTCGAGTACCAGATCTTATCCACCTATCACCTGAGGAACTCTTTAAGTTTTGAAGAAAATTAGTGTTTCTAAAAGGAAGTGTTTTCCACTTTCTCTTCCTTCCTCTTCTTTCTGACATTCACAGAACAAGTGTGTAAAATGCACCAAGTACATTCCTCCTGTTATGTTAGCAGCACTAGTTACCAAGGGTGTATAACAGCTAGGTTTGCCTCTTCCATTTAAAAAATACTAGCCACATAATAGACGTAGTTTGGAGAGTTTGATCTACATATATGCTAATAAAGCATGCTGTATTTATAGTTTATAGGCACAACAAAACTATGGCAAGGATTTTGTTTGTCACATTTAAATTTTTGGAAGTCAGGAACGCCAGTGTCAACACCTTTTGTAATGCATGACTACAAGAGATCCCTGAAGATATTGACATACAAGTCATGTTGATAACTTTGTCCTACACAGAGAAATACTGCTGTAATCAGCAATTTTCTAGTTGCCAAGTGCTTTTTGCTTCAAAAGCATTTTGTTTATCTCTGCAAACTGCTACTGACAGGTTTTTTTTAACATTAACAACTACTAGGGTGGGCTATAGCTGGTATTATATCTAAAAAAGTAATATTCATATTGAGTAAAGTAATTCTAATAAATAAACCATTTCTTATTAATTTGTGGCATAATAAATCCAGTCATTTTATGGCATATAAGAGTGTTTTATTGGCCATTATGAAATTCCATTTCCTCCCAGATAGCTCCCTGCAGCTTTGTCTCCAAATTAAAGAAATATTTTTGAATGCCTTGTAGAGAGTCACAGGCCAAACTACATAAAAATACAGCTGTAGGCCAGCAAAGAATCTCTGAAAACTGGCTGTTGAAAATTTCCAGCCACCCAATTCAGTTCTCCTTAGCAAATTTGGCCTGGATGTCACCAATTTAGGCCCAAAGGCTGAAAGAAAGATATCTTTCTTCCCTATATTCCCCAGGGAGTCAACTTCTTCCAAGGAAGGAGTTGCAGAACATGACCCTCCTTTGCAAAAGATTTATGTGGATCCACATGACCATCGAAACACTTCTGAGTTGCAGTGGAAGGCAAATGCAGTTGCTACACCAGTAGCACAATATAGAATTCTCCTACACAGAATTCAGACTATTCCACTATCTTTTAGCGCAATCCAGGCACACAGTTTTGAGTTCATTAGGTGCTTGCATGTAGTCAGCTGGAGGACATACACGTATGATGGCTGGAAATGAATATGCAGAGGGTTCCAAAATAACAGTGCAGTTAATTATATTAAAGGATAGAAATTACATGTACTGTGAGTGAAGAACATGTAGGATGCAGCTGGATAGAGCAGTCATTGAGTTAAAATGGAAACAATTATGAAGGATAAGCTCTAAAATAAAATCTCCTTTGCTCTTATTACAGGAAGCTTGAACATTAAACTTGACGAAAAGGCTAAGTAAAGTCAACTGAAGTTTGATTTCAAGTACATCGGGTCAAATTATACATTGCAAATAAGATTCACTGTAAGTTTGTTGTTTATTAACCATTTGTGAATAGATTTTCTGTATTTGTAGGCATATACCAAATTACTTGTATGTAAGCACACCACAACCTTCTGCATTGTTTGCAAATCACTTGTATTGATTGTTCATAGTATGTAGTTGATAGTTTAACCTGCAAGCAGATATCTCTCAGATTATCTCCAAATAAAATAGAGATGGAATAACAAAGAAAAATACACTTTTGATATGTATGTCTGAATGAATACTTGTATCTTTTCAAATATTTGAGAATTCAGTAAATGTTCAGAAACTGTACAAATATGAAGACTGGACCAAAAAGTGAAATTGAATGTACCACAGTATTCACTGATCTCAGCACAGTGTTCATTGACTATGCCAGTAATTGAGGATTGTTCTTTTATCTCTAATTCTCAGAATTTCAAAAGAAAAATGATAAAGTATTGAAATAGCCCACAAAGGATGGAAAAATCATTGAATGTAGCATGTAACTTTTAGATTAACTAGCAACTGAAATGACTTAATTCCTTGGAGAAAACACCACTATAAAAAAGCTTCATGAGAAATGAAAATACACAAGGCAGCAGAATGCAACTCTGAAAAAATCAAGAGAAAATGAACATTACTGCAAACTAAAATAATTAAGCCTCCACAGCCTAAATGACTTACCCCATAGAAACACACACATCTTCAGTGTTTTTACAAAAAAGACTGGCCCACTAAGAATGAAGAAACTACAGGGATTAGAGAAAGTAGTTACAGAAAAACAACCAAACAAGAATCAAAGAAAACACAAAAGCAATTCCTTAAGCACTAGAAACTTTAGCTGTACCAGAACATACTGATAAGCCAGGAATATTTAACTCAGAAAACATCATTTGAGGTAATGTAAATGTAATGTAATGCTAAAGAGTGAGTGTCAAAACCTACCATTAAAAATATTTAATATTTACTATACAAAAATCCTTCCATCTCCCATACTGGAGGCTTCAATCAGAAACATCCATAACCTTAATGACCTTAATCACCGATCATGTGCTGATTACTTGGAATCTTACCTTGAAAACCTTGCAAATAAAAACAATGATTCTGCATACCAACATTATTTTATTTTTCTAACGCGTAAAATTCATCTTCAGAAAGCATATAGAAACATTCTGGCCAGAAGAAGGAAAAATTTAAGCCAGATGACAAACTTGTAAAACAAAAACACCAAGAAAGGTAATAATTTTACCATAAAATTAAAAGAATCACATATTTAAAAGTTATGATAAACCAGAAGGACATCTCTGAAAACTGTCTTCTTGTAAGGAATGGATTTAAATGTCTTCTAGCTAATGTATAAAATCTTTCAAGACAAAATTAAAAACATTTATTTTATTCAGTACTTGTTAGCTAATAGCAGGTAGAATCAATGAGACTATCAAGACTATTTCCTGACTGCCTGTTTTCAGTACAGAAAATGGTATGTCCTTTAACCACTGAGTTTTATGAATTTGGTAAATCACTGAATCTTAGCATGAATTTTTTCTCTTCTTTTCCCCTACTTTTTCTTCTTTTTTGTCTTCTTGTTCTTACAAGTGAACCACAGAGTATAAAACACAAGAAGGAATCAAAGTATGAAAAGTAGCCTGGCTCACAAAGTATTGTACCCTAATGACTACAACAGCAAAAACTAAGATTGCAAGAGCTCCTATGATTAAAATCCTTGCAAATGATGGAGGTAACTACTTGTATGGTCTCAGGACAAACTTTTTTTCTGGTCACAGTGGCCATTTTCCATCTTAAAGGACATGACCTAAAAGCAATGGTAGACATTCAAGATTTTGTGAAGAGTGTGAAAAATTTATTAACTTCTCATGCAGTGTGACACTTCACATATTGTTATTCATTATCATATTTGGTTATAGGAATAGAAAATGCCACAGAATAAAATCAAATTGATTCCTTAGAAAAGAAATGGAATGCTGTTGAGTTTGACGACTGCGTTGAATTCATTTCAAGAGTTTTATATCATCACTAGGTTCATTCAGTTCTGTATAACCATTAACACACTGGAAGGGATGAGAATCAAAAGAAAAAGCAATGGCACATGGCACAGAAGTAACAGCTCATTTTGCAATTGACATTTGAACAGAGGCTTGACATAGCCAGGCATAACTAAAAGCAACAAAACTATTTAGGGAACACTTCACAGAACAGGATGTGCAGAGCAGGCAATATAGCTGGTGCATGTAAATAGAAAATGAAGGTACAACTAGCCTTTCTGGCTATCTGTGATACTTTATCTGTTGCATGACATCATTCCATGCTGGATTAAAGCAGCTGAAGACAAAGGGGCTAGTGTCTTCAGATCTTAAGCCTGTTATTATCACTGACATTATAAAACCATTGCACAGATTTGCAGTTTTTTTTAAAGCATATCTAGGTACTTTACTACTAATACAGTACTAGTACAACATTGCTATAGCAACAGGAGTTATCATTGAGAAGACATTTTCTAAACCTTTCTACCCAGGTGCATGTAACATTAAAATCTTTTTAAAAAGCTTTAACATACTCTCTCAATAGCAAATAATTCCAAAAAGTTTTTTGGGAAGGGAAATGTCATGCTTGGTGAACCAGGGCATATAAATATCATATTTCTTGCATTAAGAGAGAGATTCAGATCATCAGACAGAATTCAGTAAAGAAAATATTGATGAGTATAACTGAAAGTTATCAGAAAATTAAAAATTATAATATCCTCAAGATGCGTAATGCTGCCCTGAACACAGAGATTAACATACTAAGCTGTGCACACATTAAACAATTAAAGTGAACAGCATACACAGCAATGTAAAGTACAATGTAAGCACAGGTTAAGGTTAATTTGGGAAAAAAATTTTGTGCTTGTGCTTACAAAACCTTATGCTAGCATAGCACCAGATTTACCCTTTGGCAGAAAGGCAGTAGAAATGACAAGAAAGCCCATAAACCTATCCTCAAGAAGTTTTTCCTCTACAGGTTACTTCCACTCACAAGTCACAAGTCACAAGAGTTTCCAGCTGCAGACCTACATGCGGGCTCCATGGATTAGCTCTAGCTCTTCCTGGCCACTATGTAAGGCAGGTCTACCTGGGTTCTCTGGCATTCAGGACCAGAGAGGTTGTGAATGGAGGAAGTCTGACCTGTGTGACAGAACTCTTCTATACTTCCAACTATGAAAGGACTCTCTAGAAAAGGTGAAGTACTCTAAGAAGCCTTCATTTTCTTCTTTCCTGTAAGTATCTGTATAACCAAGATGTTATAATTGCAATATAATCAAAAGAGTAAGGCAAAAGCAAACAAGGATCGCAAAAGAGAATAAGTAGAAGAGCTTACCCTTGGGTTGAGCTCACTAGAAGATACCAAAAGAGGAGGATCTCCAGAAGAGATCCTTCCCCTGTGGTAGCCAGCTCTTAAATAGGTCCAGGAGGTTCCGGCAGCACAGGTGAATTGCCTTCAGCTGTGCTCCTCTGGCTGACTCAAGGCTCACCTCAGGTGATTAATCAGAGGTTCAGGCCGTGACTCAGCAGTTCCCATACAGTATCATTGAACACTGTAAAAAAAATCAGACATTCTCATAGCTGATGTTTTCATATATGGTTAAAAGAGAGAAGTCAAAATTTCCCTCAGAATACAAATGCCTTATTTATTTTTCTTTTTTTGGATCCAGTGGCGAATAATGCTGTTCTGGTCATTATGAGACAATCATGATTGGAATCACACGAATATATTTTCCTACTCCAGAACAGGATTAAGCTATTTCTGATGGGTATGTTCTCTAATCTCTATCCAGAAATCCTCAATTCAGAATCTCACAAGACAACCTACACTATTTTTCACCATACTTAAGGCAAGGAAGTTATCCATGATGCCTGATACAAATCCCTCTCCCTGTAATTATTCTGAACTTATCTCTTGAAGATAAAGTAATATGTTCAGCGGGAGATGATGTGTGAATGATGATGTGGTGACTTGTGAAGCTACATTATCACTCCTCACTGTGTTATCCTGTAAGGACAGACAGTTTATATTTTTACTAGAGATCATTTAATTGAAGTAGACACATTCCTCTGTAGGGAAAGTCCAAATTTTAATGCAATCTCACTGTTACCACTTAGTTTTTCAGTTCTATGCAGGAGACAGTACAACTTGAGAAAGAGTTCTTCATGGAATAAGTCTTTTTTTCATATAATAGAAGTTAGATACTGAAAGAAAAATTGCAGTTGTTTCATTTGTGAACTTTTTTTGTATGCATAAAACAACCTACAAAAAAGTCCCCTACAAATAGAAGATACATACTAGTAAACATTAAAGACTAGGCTGTTTTCAAACAGTTCTTTGAAAAATTCATATGGCACAAGTGTCTAGTTTCCTGCAAAACACATCTAGGAGAGATGCTACTTTCTTTACTTTGCTACATTTGTTAACAGAAAATAATGATTTCCTACTTCAGGTTAGTTAGATACTTTACATTTCTTAAAGTCAACAAAGCACAGCTGTTTCTTGTGTAATCAGAGAAGAAAATCATATGGAAATTACACCAGCTGAGAGATTGTGTTTCTTCCCTGTTAAGTGAGTAGTAGCAATCTTACTAGCTGTACCTTATACCTTCAAATACTGATTAAACATGACAAACAATGGATGAAAAGTATAGAGAAGAATATGCAGGCCAGTTTTACTCAGTTGTCAGTGAAAAAAGATTTCAAAAGTAGAGGACAGAAAGGCATTCAGACTAAAGAAAGTTTTTACATCAGAAACTGTGAGCTCAATTTGCACATTGCTCTTCAAAGAAAAGAGTACTGTAGGTTTGGTTGGGACAGAGAGGATGTGATCAAAGATGACATAGGATGAATATAGAAGTAGCGATCACAATCTCATTTTTCATAAAGGTATTGAAGTTGTTGTTGCTAAATTCATTCATTGTCACAACAGTCCAGAGGGATAATTAACAGCGTGCAACATTGATATACTTAAGTAAAATAAAGCTGGAAAATCCCAGGAACAGAGCTACATTTTCTCACTGAGTCAAGCTGGCAATGTAGTGTCTCCAAAAGCTGACAAAGTAAGAGGCAACTGACATGTGCTGCCTCAGAGAACTCTTGGATGTAAAATAGCTCTTCAGATGTGCAATAGCTCGTGGCAAAGAATTTGTATCTTGATCTAGACCTGCTGCAATGTAATTGCAACTCCATGGAAATCAACCACCTAAACTTTTCCTGAATTTAATTTTTCTGGGCTTTGCACAAGTTTTCAGTAAGCTTTCCTTTTATTTTTTTCTTTTTTTTTTTTTTTCTTTTTTCCTGCAATAACGACAGTTATTCTAAGTGGTGTCAATACCATAGCAAGATGTCAGGCATTAATGGCCATCTTGGGATTCCTAAGGATTCTCTGTGTCTCCTATGAAGGTGCTGAACTGGTGATGGCATCATCATTACTTTTGTTTCCTTACTAAAATGAAAAAGGCTAGGAATTCAGCTAACATTGTAGTCAGCCCCGCTAGAACAGTAATATACCATGGTTTATTTTCCCACATTGAACAATTCACATAGCTCTTTGCATAGAAAAGGAATTCTCAGAGGAAGAGCAACTTAGGTATTAACTGAAGTGATAGGCTGAGAATGTGCTGGGTGTGTATAAAAAAAACTGATCATATTTGCAAACATCTGTGTTAACCACTTGGTTAACAGTGAACCAGAAAGTGACACATTATTTCCCTCTTAGAATCAAGTCAAATCTCTTTTTCCCTACAAACTGTCCGCAAATTTCTATGATGTTCAAGAATTTTTTCTGATCTTTTGCTTTTTTGGCAAAAAGTCAAAGACAGAGAAACTTAGGAATTCAATTTGATAACTAGTCACTTATTGTGACGAAGGTTACATAGAAATATGTTTGCTGTCAAAAGTACTCATTTATCACTTACATGACACCTAGGGGACAGAAGTATACTGAAGCATGAAAATGATACACTCAAAACATTTGTTGTTTCTTTTATTTCTTCACACCTTCAAGTAAGATATATGCTCTCACTATTGAAAACCTATTCATACTTGAAACCAACTCAGGTCTCTAAAACATGTTTAACATATTCTAGCTAGGGGAAAAGATAATAAGTAAATAAGGAAAGTAATTTATTTACCAGTCCCCTGCAGCTACTGTATTATTTATCCCAATGCAAAATGTTACCAAATAAGAATTGTGACATCCCACACAGGTGTAAATGATTAATTACACACAGGCACAGAGCATACAGCAGATTGCACAGGATGCAAAAAATTTTCCTGTTCTTACTGAGAGTCATTTTTAACTGTCACTAAATCCACCTAAGTACAATTTCCGTGGTTTTTTTTTTTTCATCTCCTGTTTTTGGGAGTTTTATTTCTGCGTAATTATTGCTCTTAGAAAATTCTGGATGAAATAGGATGGGTTACAGAAGTGCACCAGGATTCCTTCAAGAACAACCACACAAAACTCTCTTTACAAATCCCTCCTCACACACAAACACACACACACAAAACAAAACAAAAAAAATCCATCGCCATAACCACAACAACCCACCTGGTCAGGAATAATTCTCTGCCATTCCTGCAGGACAAGAGAAGTCCACGCTACTGTGGACTGTAGCCAGTTCTTAAACTATGTGCTGCACAGCTACTTTACTGTAGATTTTTTCTTTTCAAATAACCTATTTTCTGTTTTCATTTCAAATTTCTGTATTTTTCACAAAAGTTTGCATTAAAATTTCCATAGTATCAAGTTAAAATTGAAACATTGCAAGGATATGTTAAGGAGACTTCAGTTTACCAAAGTTAAAAGGCAATGCAACTAGAAGCAAGTGGGGTTTTTTTTGTTGATTTTTTTTTTTTTTATTTTTTACTTTTCTTGAAACATACTTATCACATAGAAATGTTTAAAAATTACAAGAAAATTTTTACTATGATCACTGCTTCCTATTCCAATAAGATATAGTAGTCAAAAAATCAGAGATGATTCCTATCGCAAATATTTGTTACCTAAACAGATAACGCGCAGACAGCAGATTATGAAAAAAAGTACCATAAAACAGTAATGTTGTGATTATCAGATTCCACAAGGTCTTCTTTTCTGCTGGTGTTGTACTTTGTGATCAATTGCTTTATTATTGAAAAATATCAATACACATGAGTTTACCTGCTATGGGAAAGCAAAGAATATACACAAGAGATAAAAACATTCATAGCTGCAACTACGGAAAAAGCCGAATCAGAATTTACATCTGGAGAATCCATAGTGGAGAGAAACCTAGATTGAAGCCCTAATAGCATGTTCTAACTGAGGCTCTAAAGGCTCTAATAATGTAATATCTGATACAACAAGAATCCTACAGTTGTCTTTGTGCATTTTACATTGTCTAGTAAGAATAAGCTCTACCTTCATTCTTTCTTTTACAGAGGCTATGGAATCCTCTTTTCTTCTCTGTGGTCATCTTCGTAAAAAACAAGACACTTTAAATCCCTCCACTCCTCTTCCAAGTTTGCCAGAAGTTGTTTAGGGTAAAGGATAAATCTATGCATTCATACTGTATAATTACTAAAATTTTGTTTTCTCAAGAAACCAGGTTGAAAAGAGGATGAAGGAAGCACTAATAGGAAACAGTTGTTTCCCTAGGGTGAGAGGGGACGCGGCTGGACAGGCAGGCTTTCAAGAATGGGAAGAGAGGATCTAGAGTGGAAAGTTAAGTAACACAGCGAGAAAAGTGGTTAACCCACTAAATGAGAAGTTGTGGGGATTGAAACAGACAAGGAGTGGGAAAGATGAGAGATGAAATCAGAGGAGAAAGTGAGAAATGAATGAGAACAGCAGAGTGGATGAGAATACAGAAAGTAATTAATATCAAGCTTGTTGGGGTGAACAGCTTAACAACTAGCCCCCTCTGGAAGACATTTTCTCAAATTACTTGCAACCACAAATTCATTTGTCTTAATGCAAATGAATAATGCAAGCCATGGAACCTGCAAGAGGAGAAACATATATACATATATACTTCAGATAGCACGAGAGATGGCAGCGATCAGAAGTTCTGGTATACTGGTTATACTCACCAGTATGGAACAGAAGGAATATAAAAGGAATGTTCCATGCTGCAAACTACAAGAATCAGAAGTCATTCTGCACAGATATTTGAATGATATTTGAAAATAAACTTCAGTAAAAGAATGTTCATGCTCCAGGAAAAGAGGTCATGGTGAGAGAAGTTACAGAGCTATGACAGCTAATAACTAAAAATGAGTAACTGTTTGTAGCCAATGACATGATAATGGGTTTGGAAATGTTATAAAAATGGGAATAATTTTAAAGATTAAAATTAATCTGGTTTGAGGATGAAAAGATCTTCAGTTTTATTCAGTAATTTATTGAGGGTTTAAAGTTAATTTAAAGCCTAGAAACGCAACTGGATGATTTTAATCCTTTCCTGAAACTGGCTTAGTGAAGGCCAGACTGCCGTATTGGCTCTGGTACTTTCTTTGGTAACAGAAATGCTGAGGTGGGTGATGCTGAATGAATTGATGATGCAGATGTAAAGGGCAACAGTCTCCATAACTACCCATGCCCACCACATAGTTCAGAAGAACATGACACTGTTGCAAATCCCATCCTGCTTAACTGTGGAAAGGAAGATACAGTTTCGTTTGCACTACCTAACCTCACAGCAGTGAGGCCCCTCCAGTTCTCTCTTGTGTGTTCTCTAGAAGGAATGCCACAGTTTGACCTTCCCTAAGACAGGAGCCAGTGAAAGTCCCCTTTCACAGAGCTAAAGATTTCCATAGTAAGAATGGAAAAGACAAAGTTGGCACCTTATTTTCAGCTCTTATAAAGAAGTGGTCTCTTGCCTTCAAAAGAATGTGTCAATTTTATTTTCAGAGAACAATTCCACAAGGAGTCTGAGCAGACTTTGAGGCCTGGCAGTGCTTGATTGGAATGTATGGGGGGGAGGGGGGGGGCAGAGGGAACAGGCACAGAGCAAATAGCCAGGAGAGCACATCAGCAATGCTTCTCTGCTTTAAAAGTAGATTGGCCTCATTACAACTCTTCCTTCTCTTTTTTAAAGTTGATCAATTTCTAAGAAACTGTGAATTTACAATACTTGTCTATTAAATTAATTTGGGTAGAATACAATGAGAAGTAAAAGCCCAGAAGAAGCAGGTTATTCTGTATTTCCAATTGGTGATCTCAAAGAGCCTTAACAGTAAGCATCAATTACTGCTTTCGAGAGCATGCATTGTAAGTAACAACAATTCTCATTTTACAGATGAGAAACCTCAGACACAGCTCCTGTGACTGCAGGGGTTGCAGTGTAGCAACAGTATCTCATCTGTCAATCTCTGCTGCTCTTTCCCACAGTATAGGATCTTTTCTCCAGAAATTAATAACTAATATTACTATGGGTCGCCAGCCTAAATTTGCTCTTTCCTTTGCCTAGACAGGGGTTTATCTAACTTATTTCCTTTTTTCACTCTTCATCCTGACCTCTTCTGCTTCCCTCTTTTCCTCACTGCTGCTTAAAGTTGTGTACATGGTGAGGATAGCATGGCTAAAATAACATGTTGTACTTTACCCTGAAGGCTGTGGAAGTTGTGATCATTCTTATCTGTTTCAGCAAGGGGTTCAAAAGACTTCTCTATTGCCAAGAAAACTTCATCTTCTACTGTCATGAGACTTACCCTTGGGGTTAGGAGAAGTGCTGTTCCTAAAGTAAAGTAGATGGCAGGACAGAACATTGTCTGAAAAAGAGCTGCTCTAGGTAATAACTTAGAAAACAAAGCATTTAAATTTAATAACGATATTCTGTAACTGACCCAAATTCTGTGGAGGGACAGCCTACAGAGGGAAACAAACCCCTTAGATCCCAGGCAGCACAGTAAGTATTAGTGAGCCGATATACATGAAGACAGAACAGAAATCTCCCCTTTCTGGTGATTGATGGAAAAATATTTGTTATTTGGAAGATCTGTTGTATGTAGAAATGTTAGGACATGTGGTCTAACTTGAGCAAAATACTGAACAAAACACTGTTTTCCTTCTTCAAATATGGTCCTAACAATGTCTCAGCTGCTTTGCCAGAGCCTGAAGCATCCTGCAACAAAGATGGACAGGCACCATCCAAAATGACAAGTAAGCATCAGTTTCATCCTATATTTCTAGGAAGTGCCTTTTCTCAGAAATTTGCTGACATCTTCGCAGGATATTAAGGCCTGTGCTGGCTGCATGACTACCACCTGCCAAAGATCATTGGAGTTTTCTGTTAAGTATGCTCCAGTTTCTTGAGAGTACACTTCTTTCACAGTGTGCTATGTTCAGCCACATGTTAGAAATTAATCTACCCCAAGATATCACAGAGAGACAATTTTTGTACTGCGACAGTCTCAGTGATACTGTTTATCTGCAAGTATTATAACACCTCCAAACTGTGTTCCAGTCTGCTTTATTCCTGATATATCTGACAACGACAATAAGAAAAGAAGGGAGACAACACGAAAAGAGAACTAAATCTACTAGCATGGACTGGTGGAAAAATGCAAGACAGCCCATATTGTAAGAGGAAAAAAAAAACTTACATCCAAAAAACCAATAACAACCAAACCATTTTCATTTCAGTGGAGGTTCTAAAGCACCTGAGTTGAAAGATTTTCAGTTTGAAGAGCAGACACACCAGGGCAGGTAAGCAACTCTATACTTTAGGCCACTCCTAAGTTTGCAATTGACTTTGTGATACAACCAACATATGCCAAGCTGGTTACCCAAATAATAATCATGTAACTGACTGGAAAGATAATTTGGGAATGTCTGAGTGCAGTCTGTGTGTAAAATGTATAAGCATCAATTTAGGAACTCTCTCTTGTGAGAAGAACTGGCAGCTGGCTTGATGGCAGATGCATTCAAATGATATTGCTGCCATTTTACCATTTGTGGCTGAATAGCAAGTATAACATACCTTTTCTCCCTTCCTTTTTGAACAATCCGGTGGACTGAGTTTGGCTAGCTGGCATCATCTGATCTGGCTTTCTTAATGCAGGTCAGAGCAGAACAGAAGATCAGTACAGAGGTCAAAATTCAGCAGTTCTTGATCTTGCATTCAACAGCATGAGTTTTCTGTTAATACAGTACAAAAAGAAACAGATATCATCAATCCACATATAATTATTCAAGAGAACGGTGCATTTTTTCCCACTTCTGTAGGGTTTTTTGCATCAAAATGTAGTAGAGGACTGCACTAAATGAGATACATACAAATACTGTGGAAGGGAAGATAGGTGCTTTCTCCCACTTCTTTCTCACCCTCTTTCATTCTTTTTTTTTTTTTTTTTTTTTTTTTTCCATCAGAGCAGAAATATGGCTTATCAACTGCTAGCCCTGAATCTTAACACAGAAGTTTTTTTTATTCTAATGGACATTACTCACACAAAACATGCTTGTTTGCTTGACATTGATATTATTAATGGCCCCATCAATATTAGATGGTCAGAAATAGTGAGAAGAAAAAGAGTTCATTTGCACTTTGAAGCCTCTTTTCTGTGGGGCAGAATTCCCTGAAAGAGAAATTTTGGGATATACTTTGCTGTTTCCTTGCTAACAAAAAAAAAAAAAAAAAAAAAAAGAAAAAAAAAGGAAAAAAAAAAAAAAAGAAAAAAAAAAGAAAAATAATTATTATTACACAGATTTTTGTTTGCTTCAGGAACTTACACATTTTGAGTCATTTATCCAGACTATAAAAGTTTAATAGCTATTAATTTGATAAAATGAATCTTAATGTCACTGTATTTCTTCAAAGAAGGAAGTATATATCACACGAGCATTTCAGTTAGAATTGTGTTAGCGCCATACTATTTCAAAGTTAAGATTGAGAAAGATAATTAAATAGAAAAAGAATGTACTCTGGAGACATAAAATGCACACTGCAAAATGTCCGCTATTAAATAGATATGCTTTAATCAATTCAGACTACCAGAACTGCTCTGTTTCTCTGTCTCCTTTCTCCTTGGTTTGTTGCTGAGATAGTAAAGTATCATATCAGAATCTCAGAGATATATATTGAATATTACAAGATATCATAGGTGAAGTATTGGAGGGGGCTTCTGGCTGGTTGTTTATTTCCTAAAACAATCTGGCCACCTGTTTATGTGCTGGGAATTAAACACTGGGATTTAGACACTTTAAATATCTGTGTCTCAGTTAACAGTAAATTAGATTAATTTGATTTCACTGGCTAGGTTCCCTAAACAAAATTTCCTTTCTTCATTAGTAGGATTAACATAGTCTATTAGCATTACTATTTAAAATCACAATTGACAGCAAAGGCCAAAAATTAATCTTCGCAAACAGTTGAAATAGGGACAAAAATAAGCAGACTTCTGGAATGATGATCTCCATTTAGCAAATTAATTAAAACAACGTTAGGTAACTTAGGAATAAGAATACCCCTGAGACTTTTTTTTTTATGGCTTTCAAGATCATGGATACAGTACAAAGTAAAAAATCGTTTGATGTTAGATGTGTGGAAGCAGCTTCACTGGCATATTTTTTCTGCTGTTTTGAAGTTAGCTCCACATTCTGATTTCTCCTGGCATAGCATGGTCACCTCTGTTTTTATTTAACCAAACAGCACTCTTGATGACACAGTATATTAATATTCACACTAAACATTAGTGAGAACATAGTAAAGAGAAAGTGAAAAATGACTGTTAGAAATTAGAGGATGAATAGGCAGTGCTACAGGTAGGCAAATGCAAGCACAGGTGGCACAAGTTAAATTCACTTCTAGTTCTCCTCACTAGTGTTTCTGAAAACACAGGAGTATCATTTTAGCTTCATTCAGTTTGGAAACACTCCAAAGCTTGACTTTAAATGACACTCTGGTTGCACTAACTGTATTTCAAGCTTGCACCTAACACTGCTGCCCTTCTGCACTGTGACTTCCTTACAAACAGCACGCCCAGTGACACAGAAGTGCAGGTATACAACTCCCCTACCTGAAGAGATAGAGTGAGCTATCAGCCAGGGAGGTAATAACAGAAGCAAACACGTGAAAGCTTTTCAGATAGGGCTGCACTCTCAGCCCTCACCACCACACTGGGGATCCCTTCCTAACACATTCTTGTTCCTGCTATGATTGCTGTGGGAGTATCTCCCACCTGCTGGGGCACAGGGAGGATTGCTGAGAACAGCAAAACATTCTCCTATTGCAGAGACTGTGAAGGAGCTCAGAAGCCTAGGCTGTGAAAGATCAGCCCCATTCAAATTGCAATGGTAATTTATGATGATAGAGCCTTGACTTGCCTTTCCTGTCCCTCTGCAGGAGGTTAGGGCTTCCAGACAGAAAGAGAGTGGTAAGTGCAAACAGTAACGCTCCTAGTCAAAAAACAAGATGTCACAGGGCTATTTTACTGGACTCTAGTAATCCTGATCTGCAGAGGCTTAAAAAGATGTTGCTTCTTTATTGCACAACAGGTAATCAGGCAAGCTGGCTTTTTATCCATTGCAGACCAGATAAGGGGAAATATGTGTGGGCCGTACCATATAAATTGGGCGAGTTCAGAAGTGTTCCAGACTTCCTAGGCAGGCAGATGTAAGGCGCTGTGACTCATAGCAAAGGAGACTGACTGCTCCCGGGGATTTGCAACTTTTCTAAAATGCTGACCAGTCCCTTCCTCTTTGATGGGATGGCAAAACAAGAATTGGAAGAGCCTTCTGAGGGCCAGTGTGTCAAACTGCAGGACAGGTAAGCCAGATAAAGCTGGTTGTACCAATTTTCACCAGCCCTAAATGTGACAGAAAATTTGTATGTACCCACTCTCAGAAAATTATATTAGCCAGACTGAAGGAGCTCTCCAGGATCTTTTTGTTTCTAGCAACCCCCTCAGAATCAACCAATTTAGTAACATAAATTTTATTTCACTAAAAAAAAAAAAAAAAAAAAAAAAGGAGAGAGAAAAAAAAAGCAGCTATCAGTCAGCTTATGAATAATGCCCTACTCCATGTGTATGTTTTTTTCTGACCTCAACTCGGTCAGCGAGCTTGACTTTGTAATTATCTTGCCTTCTTCTGGCTGGCATGAAAGAGCATATTAGCTCTATTACTACCAGCCTATTATCTTTCTGCTTTCACTCACACAGCACAGGCTGGTCTTTTGGAGCCAAAGGTTTTCTGAAGCCAAATGTCTCCAATCTGAGCAGCCTGTGGATAGCACTAATATCTATGCTTGTGTATATACTTAGAGATAATTTAATCTGAGATAGTTTAGGGGTGGAATATCCCTGTAATGGGGAAATGAGAACTTTATGAGGCCTTCAGCATTGTTTGCTACAACAGCTACAACTTTTGCAAGAGAATATCACACACTGAAATGATGGCACCATTCTACTATGGCCCTTGTGCAGAACAGGGACAGATTCCCAAACAACGCTATTTGAGAATGCTGGTCTACCAGGATTGTATTTGTAGAGCTCAGTTCTCCCTAACTTACAATATACACATTACTCAGTTGAATATACACCCAAAAATAGTTTCCTGGAGTTAATGAAGTAGCTTGTAGATGTATTGTTCACACACTTTGCTACACATAAAAGTCTGACAGCATTTGCATCTTACTCTATTATAGTCAAAAACTCACAATACTCTACTAAAAACTGAGCCTGTGTTAAAGCAAGCTGAAACTATCAGCTTAAGTACACCAAGGCTTTTTAAAATCAAAATTTCAAGGGAATAAAAATAATTTCATGATACTGTTTGCAGACAATTGCTCACTGAAATGATACCTATTTACAAAGACAAAAGCACCCTTCTGAAGTGCAAATTATTATTGTCCAGTTCATACACTAATCCCACCTGAATTTTCTTTCCCTTTTTAACCTTTTTCCATTTACTCACAGCTTTCCAAGTAAAACAATAACTCCATAGGTTGAAAATGTTTTAATACAAGTTGCTGGCAAGAATAAAAAGTATGGATTTTTTTTAAGGTACTTATTATCATTTGACATGCACAGACACTGGATTAATACAAATGATTTCAGAAACTCCAAAGGGGCCATTATGGTCTTTTCTTGCATCAACAGTCCACACACAAAGAGGGAATTTACACAACAGAATTCAAGGACTCCATGGGAACACTAAAATCAAGACATTTGCACTTCAAAACACACATTTACCTGATATGTTTTTTAATGCTTAATGCTAATCTACTTATTAAAACCTAGTACCCAGCTGACCACTTTGTGTGTAAAAAATGTTTGCCAACTGCAGTGCATAACATACAAGAGAACTTGCTAGCTATTCAGTGGGTTATGATAAAGATTAACTAACATCAAGATTTTCTATGGATTTAAGTAGAGCAGAAAGGTAACCTCCTAATTCCTCTGCTAAAATACAGTTGGTCACACACTTTTCCTCATGGCATTATTCAAGCATGTAAGAACTCAGAGAAAGAAAACATACTCTGAAAACTTCTTTGAGCATCCCAAATTCTAGGCCTTGTGGCAGTCTGCATTACAGCAGTCTCAAGACTACTGCTGAACTACAACAGTGCTTCCAAAAAGCCATTCTTCAAAGAGGAACAACTGAAGCACAGCAGGGTTCTGGCTTTTGCCTTCATTTTTTCCACTCTCCCTCCCACCCCCTCCTTTTCCATCCTTCCTCCACCACATTCTTGTGCCATGATTACAAGATGGCAATGCAAAGTCAACAGATGGGCTAAACACAGGCTGACAAAGAGACAGAGAAGTGGTTCCTAACAGTTGGATTCTGCCTGCTGCCATGCTTATTTTACCTATGTTTTCTTTGTTTTTTTTTTTTTTTTTTTTTTAAGATTCTTGAGGATCCAAAAGAATTGAAGCATACTAAAAAGATTGTTCTTTAGGGGCTTATTTTTCATTCATAAACCCAAATAAACCCAAATAAATAGCATCACAACATAAAATAATCTTATTTATTGTAGTGATTTTAATTTTAAGGCACCACAGGATGAGCTGTAATTACTGACTTTGTAACAGGCTTCCTGCGCTTCATTCTGAAAGTTGTTACATCTCTTCCTGGCACAAGATTTTACTTCATTATAACCTGTTTTACTAGCTCTACATGGTAAAATTGTAAATTATTTGGGGAAAATCTGGACTGGTTATCACAAGAATTCTATCACAGAAGGGTCAACAGTTGTTACTATGGAAGTAATTAACAGCAAAAACACAATCCAAATTTTGACACATTGCATAGACTTTTTAAAAAAAATAAATAAATACTTATTTTGTTTCCATGCTCCACAGTTTGTGCACGTTCAGCTGTAGCACCACAGTAGAGCTCCAACATGTACTTTAACACGATGTCATTTACCTGGACCTGAGCAAGGCCTTTGACATGGTCCCCCACCACATCCTCATCTCCAAATTGGAGGGAAGTGGATTTGATGGGTGGACGACCCGATGGATAAGCAATTGGTTGAAAGGCCGCAGACAGAGGGTGGTGGTCAATGGCTCTATGTCCAGGTGGAGGCCAGTAACAAGTGGTGTCCCCCAAGGGTCTGTCTTGGGACCGGTGCTCTTTAACATCTTTATTAATGACATCGATGAGGGAATTGAGTGCACCCTCAGCAAGTTTGCTGACGACATCAAGCTGAGTGGTGCGGTTGATACGGTGGAAGGAAGGGATGCCATTCAGAGGGACCTCGACAGGCTGGAGGGCTGGGCTCGGGTGAACCTGATGAGGTTCAACACAGCAAAGTGCAAGGTTTTGCATTTGGGCCGGAAGAACCCCAGGCACCTGTACAGGCTGGGAGGAGCGGTCCTTGAGAGCAGCTCGGCAGAGAAGGACCTGGGGGTCCTGATGGACGAGAGACTGAATATGAGCCAGCAGTGCGCTCTGGCAGCTCGAAAGGCAAATGGGATCCTGGGCTCCATCAGGAGAGGGGTGGCCAGCAGGGACAGGGAGGTGATTGTCCCTCTCTACTCGGCTCTTGTGAGGCCCCATCTGGAGTACTGTGTCCAGGTGTGGAGCCCTCAGTACAAGAAAGACATTGAGATTTTGGAAAGGGTCCAGAGGAGGGCAACTAAGATGATCAGGGGGCTGGAGCACCTCCCCTATGAGGACAGGCTGAGGGAGTTGGGCTTGTTCAGCCTGGAGAAGAGAAGGCTGCGGGGCAACCTCATTGCAGCCTATCAATACCTGAAGGGAACCTACACCCAGGAGGGGAGTAAACTCTTCAAAAGGGCTGATAACAGCAGGACTAGGGGAAATGGTTTTAAGTTGAAGGAGGGAAGATTTAGGTTGGATGTTAGGGGGAAGTTCTTTACTAGGAGAGTGGTTAGGCCCTGGAACGGGCTGCCCAGGGAGGTTGTGGATGCCCCGTCCTTGGACGTGTTTAAGGCCAGGTTGGACGGGGTCCTGGGCAACCTGATCTAAATGTGGCTGTTTGGTGGCCCTGCTAGGCAGGGGGGTTGGAACTACATGATCCTTGAGGTCCCTTCCAACCCGGGTGATTCTGTGATTCTGATTCTGTGATTCTGTAACACAGCCCAGTATGGGAACACACACAGGACAGAAAGATGCATTGCTTAGTTGGAGATATATTTACTGTCAGGAAGCAATGATTTCATGATAAAGAAGATGGAGTATATAACTGCAAACATTAAGTAGTATTTTCAATTGATCTGCTCTTAATCACAAAAAATGTACACTGGCTTTATTTTACCATCTGTACACCTTTAAAATGGTAGGGGCAAGGAGATCAAGCAATGATTTTCTCATCCCTCATAGTTTACTTGTGAGAAGCAGAAAATGCCTTCACCCTAGTTCTGGTGCCAGGCATTGAGTTGTTTGCTATCACAGCATTTTGCATCAGACGGAGAAGATTGAATTGTGAATTCTTCCTAAATCCAGTAAGATATTCTCAAATGCCTGTGCATTTGAGCTGTTACAACTCTGCATGCCAACGGCAGCTTCACACCTGTGCTCTGATAGAATAGGGGGATCAAGACGTATCTAAGAGATACAGGGCCTCTTAAGAAACCACCAATACTTGTGTTGGGGGAAAAATATATATATATATATATATATATATATAAATAAAGGGCATCTCAGTGGGGAGAAAAAAGTAGAAAAAATGCAGTCCTCACCCATTTCCCATGCCCAGGACCATCCAAACAAGTCTGAATGTAGGAAAGGTTAGGAAAGCTCAGGAAGGTTCTGCACTTCACCCTACTATTTGAACTTTCACAGTTTAAGTACTCAATAAAATAGCAGAAAAAAAAACAAAACAAAACAAAACCAAAAACAGTTTCCTTTAACTGATAGGTGTATCAGTTAAAATTACACTAACATCAAATCACAAGGGATACAAAAAGTCACAGAGATCGTGATATGGAGCTTTGTTCCTGTAATCAGCACTTTCTCTGCTTCCAACTGCACTACATCTCTCAGTGCATTACTTTTTCTGCAGTTGACAAGATAACAAACATACCCTAGGAAAATACAGCCCTGTAAGAAGAAAGTGTCATCCTTTGAGCCTTGATGTCAAACAAATGAATATTCATTCAGATAAACACAAGTTCCTGTAGTAGATCTGTTTTAATAAGGTACAAAAGGCTGGAGGAAAAAAAAAGAAAAAAAAAAAAGAAAAAAGAAAAAAGTAAGAAATCCGGACTGGCTTTCAATTATCCTCTGTTAAATGGGCTTTATTTTCATTTTGTCTCCTAAAAGCCACAGAAGCCACAACACATAGCAATTGATGTGGTGAGCAGCCCTTGACCAATCTACTTACATTCATACTGTGGATGCATGCTCTGCTAACCATTTTTTGGACATCCATGCAGCTTTTCATCTGAAACAAAATAAAAGTTGAACACTTAGTCCTGACCCTCAAAGTACCAGCAACCCCCATTTTGAGCATCAATAGGGAAAAGAAATGCTTTTACTGCTGACTGATAGATTTTTGATATTGCCACGCTTCCTTATACTAATTATGCCCAAATTGCTCATCATGCCTGATACTGTTTATGCTAAGAATTTTCTACACCTCAGGGGCAAATCGCCTGTAGTGATGATCTGGTAATTCTCTGCAGCCCACTTTGACAAACAAACCTCCGGTATTCCTCCCTACCGCATCACTCAGCTCATCCACCCGACCTTCAGCGTTACCGTTCAGCTGAGCTAACCCCAGCTCCCGAGAAAACCGAACTCGCTGACACACCGCTCAGCTCCTACAGAGTGCAGTATGCACCCTGTGGCCTCTCCGTCCTGCTAAACTTAAGCAAACGGGGGCTTGAAGCCTTCGGGCTGTCGGTGAGGAAAGCCCTCGAGGAGCACGGTGCTGAGGTGAAGCCTGGCTGCTGGACAGCGGCTGTGTGTCCGTTTCTAAAGCAGAGCTCAACAAGCGTAACTCCTTTCCCGCCTGCTGCCACCACTTATCCGCAGCACAGGTACTTATCGCAAACAGTTACGCTGCTTTTACGGGTGGGTTTTATTGCTGCAGGATCACTTTGGAATATTCACACTGCTCCAATTTGTGGACGCCTCTTACTGCAGCGCACACTGAGCAGGCGGTGCGAGCAGCTCCTCAGGCGCGGCTGTGACAGGACGGGAAAGAAATTCGACCTCCTTCCTATCGCCTTCCCGTGGCACCTATTGCCACTGATACAGACTACCCTCTTTCCTCTGTGAAAGTCAGAACTCGGCACCTAGATTCTTACGGAGCGACTCCTAATTCTGATTTTCATCTGGACGGGGCGCGAGGCGTGCGCGGGGCGCGAGGCGACTGTGGCGGTGCGGTTGGAAGGGCCCAACCACCGCCGGCAGCCCCCACGGGCGGCGAGGTGCAGCCGGGACAGCAGACGGAGAGCACCCGACTGCTGAGGACAGCGGCTGTGCCCGCAGTCAGGAGGTGGGCAGGAGCCGGGCAGAATCAAGCCGGGCAGAATCGTGCCGTGCCGTGCCGCGCCGTGCCGTGCCGTGCCGCGCTACGCCGCGCCGCGCCGCCGTCGAGGGCTGTCCGCTCCCCCCGGCGCGCGCCGCCGCTTTGTCCTTGCCCGGCCCGGAGCACGCGCGCCCTCGGCCGCGGCGGGAGAGCGCCTGCGCGCACCCCAGCCCGGAGGGGGGCGCGCTCTGCTGGCCGCCAGGCGGGAGCGAGCGCCCCCTCTGCTCTCCCCTCCCCCGCTCTCGGCAGCCCCGCCGGCAGCGGGCCGGCAGAGCCGCGGCGGGCGGGGGCCGTCAGTCCCCCCCCCTCCCCA